>NW_028322581.1:0-10484 GCF_041381405.1 Jatropha curcas | reverse complement strand
AAATGAGTGAGATTTTGCTGTAATTCATCCTCTAATTATGGGTATTAGTTATTAATTGTGTTTTATAGAAATAAATTAGCATGACATATTTGACTTGAAACAAACATTCAATTAATGCAATATTGGGGGCAAAATAGAAAAGATTTGGCCAAAAATTACAATTTAACTAATTCCATAATCCATGTGCAAAGTTAGTTGTATATATATAAATGAATCAGAGGGAGTATTAATTATTATTGAAAAGAAATAAAATGTAATTTAGTCAAATTTATGAACTTTTTGTTATAATATATGAGAATTAATTACTTTATCTTAAACGACTTATATTCATAATTTTTTCATGTATTTTAATAAAATAGTTCTTCATCAGATAAAGAGACTAAAAGTCATTTTTATTCTATTGGTTGAAAAAATTGACCTTTTTGTTCATATGGTGCAAAGTAGAGTTGTTTACTAGTTGGTTTGATTTGATTTAAAGCAATAATCGAATGAAACCTAAAGTGATAATTTAAAAAAATTGAAATAAATTAAACCATTAAATATTAAAATAAATTAAACCATGAAATCAAATCTTTAGTGGTGGTTTAGATGGATTTATGAATGCCTTTAATGCAAAGTAATCTATTATGTCTTGAGCAACATTGGATGATCTCTTTGGGTATGTTGGACTAGCCTTACAAGCTTTATAGGATCTGATTTTACTCCAAATAAACCAAGCTGAGCAGAATAATTTAAAGAGTCCAAAGAAGAAAATTTGGTTCCTTAGACAACAAAAACATCAAAGGAGCATAAATCAAAGGAAGCTAAAGTAGACCTTTTTAATTAATATGAAAGAATTACAATTCAATCTCTATAACAATGCAAATGTTATGTTGTAATCAGGTGTTCTTCTAACTCGACCATTCTTACCCTTCAACCTGAGCTTTTGTAAATGGGATGCTAGAGGCATGACCCAAGAAGAATTTTTGCCAGTGCTAGTGAACATATTAAAAGTCTGGTTCACTCGCCTTAAGGAATCACATCCTTAGTCAATGTCAAAGGAGAAAATAAGCTCTAACAACAATATTAAACATAGAAGAAATGGGAACTGGAAAGACAAAAAGACCTTTTGCTCTAAGATTACCTCTTATCCAACAAAAAGAATAAGAACAAGATCACTCTAAGTAGATTAGCTTTAAAAGAAGATAAGATCCTTAAAAATTAAAGATAACCACTACATCTACTAATCCAAGAATTGTTGTGCTAAAAGGCAAATAAATGAGACTTCTCGATTATCCTTACCAAACTCAATAGTCTATAGGAGTCGTGTTCGATCAAATGTCTCCACCTCGACTCAAAATCAAAAGTAGCCCGACTAAAATTGCATTCCGTGAAAAGTATAACTTCTAGGTCCATGAATTATATCAAACATCATACTCCATGGAAGTCATATCAATCCCTAAAAAGATTCAGTGACACTAAGGCCATATTTGGTATGGTGTAATCAATCTTATAATAAAATGAGAATTAAGCCATATTTGGTATGGTGTAATCAATCATGTAATAAAATGAGAATTATGTTACATGAATTATATTATTTGGTTAGGCTTTTTTTTATTACTGTAATGTAATTGAAATTACATATGTAATCTTCATTACTTAGATTGATGTAATATTATTACATAAAAAGCATATTTATTATCCATTACATTAAGTACATGTAATACTACTTACATCAAGTCACCCCAATTAAAACTCTACCACTACTACAACTGCTCAACCACCACCCCCACATCCCCACCACCACCTCAACCACCACAGCACCACAACCACTCCACCACCATCACCATTCCTCCACAACCACCACCACCATCATTCCATCATCAACAATGCACCACCACCACCACCACCTCAACCACCACTACCATTGTTGCTCCACCACTCTACCACCACCACCATTGCTCTACCATTGCCACCACCATCGCCACCGCCACCACACCACTTCCACTATCGCTTTATCATCACCACCTCAATCACATTACCACAACCACCGCTCCACTATCACCACAACCACCACCACCACCACGACACCACCCCACATAATGAAAACTATATTTTAGTGTTTAATATGCAACACTTAATAAAAATTATATTTTATTCTTTTATTTTATTATATGAATGAGAAGAATAAAATGAAAAAAAAACTAAAAATATCAACATGCAATAATTTTATATTGTGATTTAATTTATTCAAGGAAAATATATGAAAAAAATTAATTTCTAATGACTTCAACTTTTTATTTTATTATATTACATTTTTTTCGGGTTACTTTCTTTTAATTTTTTAGTTCAGATAAATTTATAAATCTAAATGATCTTTAATAGTTAATATAGTGAATAATTTTTGGTTCAAATATTGCTTTTGTATCACTAATGATGTAGTGGTGGTGGAGTCGTATTTGAGGTGATGATGGTGGTGGAGTGGTGGCTGTGATGGTGGTAGAGTGGTAGTGTGGTGGGGGTGGAGTGGAGTGATGGTGGTGGTGGTATGATTAGTGATAGTATGCTAATTACATTATAATTTTCAAACAAGCATGAAAAAAGAATGATGATTACATTCTATAAATTTTATCAATTACATTACCAAACATAGTAATGGAATCTTGAATACATTCCATTACATTACATTTTTCATTGCATTACATTTTTGATTACATTACATCGAACCAAATATAGCCTAAAATTTTAGCCGTGAAAGTCATATCAATATAGAAAAATACGGCTAGGTTTGATTAATATTCTGATTTTCCGAGGAACAGCTATGTGAAGAGATATAAGATGGCTAAAAAAGACAATCATAATGTTAGAAGTGAAAAGGTGAAGAAAGTCCATAAGGAAAGAAGAGGCTTTTTTTTTTTTTTTTTTTGGAACGTCTATCACAAAAGGAACTATTTATAGGGAAAAACTCTTCAAGTTCTGAGAAATGTATCGAGACACTTTTCAATAATATTAATCCCAAGAGCTGATAATTAGGCACTGGTTATTTCATTTCCCTTTGATCCAGAAATTAAACCACCAGTTAGCCAAATGATTATCAAAGATATGGAGGTATTAGGTTTGATAATGGAGTAAGTAAAGAAACTAATAATTTTTATCCAAAAATTATAAAATAATATATTGAAAAGTATATTGTCAATAGTCAAAACAATTAGGATACATCCCTATAACTATTTTTCCACTCTATCTATGGAGATAGTCTTTACAATCAGCTCTCCCTCCTCGAGCAAGCTGCCAGCTCTACCCTATACCTATTGGGTCTAGCTCATCAGCTCCAAGCTCAACTTATTAGCTATAATTGATGAACCAACCATGTCACTAGCTTCCTCTCCATCACCAGAGGATATATCAATAGCTGCATTTGCAACTCAAAGTTTTGCTTAGCAAGCCTCTCTAGCTCCACCTTAGCTCTAGCCAATCCAACTATTATCAAAGGTCAATAGCTTTATCAACCTAAGCAACATTTAGACTTGAAAAGTGAGACTTGAAAACTTGTAACACATTCTCTTGAAAGATCTTAAATAGGCAAGCTATGTCCCATTGAGCTTCCATTGTATCAATTTTCAATTTTTCAATTTCAACGATCATGAGCAATAACTTTTCACTAAAGGCCTAACTCCCTCTAGACAGTATCAGTTAAGGCTTTATCAGAAACAATAAGCTTAGATTACAAAGCAACTACTTTCTATTAGAAGAATTGAGCTTCTCCTGTAATATCTCTTTATTAGATTGAGCTTGCAAGACCCTCTAAGAAAATGTCGAAACTCCCCCTCTGGCTAAGTACTAATGGTTGAGGTCTTATAGCTCCCAATAGTACAATTGTGCTTCTGAATAAACTCTGTTGCCTTCATCCTTAGATCAATAATTTTTTATCCCAACTTAAAGAGCCCTAATTCAACTTTTAGAACTCTCTCTCTCAATTCAATATGATTTTATTCGGCCTTGTTCAACTTATCCTGTAAGGTCATTATTCAATTATTCTAAGTTTGTGAGAAAGATTTATATTGATTAAGCTCTACATTCAGCTTCTTATTACTGTTCTCTAACTTAATGCACTCAGACAATATACCATGACTACGGAGCCAAGAGAGATAGCAACCACAATAGTGTTTATATAGTTCTTTAGTAGGGAAGTAAAAGTTTTCTCAAAGTCCTAATCATGAAAAAATTTCAAATCAAAACTGCCTAATATTCTTTCAGCAAGGGTAAGTGCCAACTCAATAGTCTAAAAAGACTTTTTATTACTATAATCCAAATTCAATATTAGAAACATCGCCACCTCCCCTTAATATCTCCTTTTAGTAATAAAGGACCAGAGGGAGAGGCCAATAAAGACTTATTAATCAAAGTAGGTTGTTGATCAACGTGAATAACTTTAAAGGAAAAGAACTACAGATAATAGGAGAAATAGAAGGAAAATCTTATATATCAGTTGTAACAAGCACCACCACAGCATCAATAGATAAAGCCTCAGTATTACCCATGATATGTACAAGAGGCAAACTATCTTAGCTTCTAATAATGCAAGAAGGGGCATCAAGAGTAGGACGATCTGAAGAAATAACCACCATATCCGAAGTACAGGAAGGAGCAACCAATATTGAAATAAAGAAAAAAAAAATTGCTTTTAAGTATAACTTCATTGTGATAAAAATATGGCCTAAAATCAATAGGATCCTTTTTGGATAATTCTTGATAACTCTTCAAAGTCTCCTTTATGTTCTTTCGCAAAAACTGTATTTGTGCGATAATCAATCTCACATCTCTTGCTTCTTTACTTTGTTCTCCTCTTTTACAATGTTTAAATCTCCTTGTAACCTTCGAATAATAGCTTCTTCTCCACAATAGTCCACTAATAAAGCATTTTCAAAGAATGCCTCAAACATTAATGGATTCTTACGAAGAATTCCATTATATAAATAAGAGTCATTTACATAGACGCTCTAAATTCTTACAGGAGTCATTTAAACTTTTATTTAAAGAACCTCGCGTCCTATCTCAAAGGTACATTCAAACTTTTATTTAAAGGGCCTCATGTCCTATCTCAAAGGTACATTTAATCAATCTCAATTTACCTCTATAATCCTCCATTATTCTCCTGCTAACTTAAGTATTGGAGTGTTTGTAGGTACTCCTTTCGGCAATGCTTTAGCCTATTGTTCTGCTTCCAATTGTGGTTTTAATCATACCTATAAATTTATATCTCTAACAACTTTTATCATTTATTTATAATTATTTATAATAATAAATTTCTATTAAAATAATTTATTTAGTATTTTATTTGTACAACATATTAAAATAAAATATATATTTTTCATTGAAGGCTTTTATAGGCTGAAATAACACTGCGGGCTACATAATAGAGGATAACTCTACCTTAACTCACCAAATTGGTGACAATAACTGTGGTCGAGACGACTCGAATTCGAAACCTGTCACTCCTCACATAAGTGAAAAGACCAACCAGACCACCAACTATTTTTTGTTTTTTGAAATTGGTTTAAAAATATAAAAGTATATTTTAAATCAAAAATGAAAATAATAACCAAACCAAACTGTGTTTAAATTGAGCAATTTATATATACTTGAAAGTTAATTTTAAATTTAATGGGAAAAATTAGAGGAGGAGTTTGGCCAGTGTGGGCATTGTCTGGATCACAAGGACAATACTACCAGTGATTCCATACTTAGTCAAAGCAGCAGTCTGTTTCCGACTTATATATTTCTTCCTTCCCTCAATTTTGTCACCAACTACCTCTTCCTCCTCTCCAACCATTTACAACAAACCCTAAAACCCTCAAAACTCAGAAACTTGATACTCCTCTGTTCTTATTCGCCAACCATGAATTCCTCCACATTAGCCACTTCTTTTCTCTATCTCAAAACACCTTCCACCAACTCTCCTGCACTTCTCCGTTTGCCTTCCCTCAGATCCCATAATATTAGTACTGGTAACTTCAGTTTCCCTTCCATTAAAGCAGTTAGAGCATCCTCCAATCACTCCTCAAATCTTATCCAGAAACGCCCCATCCTCCAAAATCTGAAGTCCCTCACCAGAACCGCAATTCTAATTGCTGTTGCTGCGTCAATGGCCACAAGATTCTCAGTTTTGCAAGCGAGAGCTGAAACTTCAGCTACTCTAACTGAACAAATGCCTACTCTCGACCAAAAAGAAGAACAGGACATAGAGGAAAACCAAAACCAGAACCAAACTGATAAATCAACCCCAGCATCTGAATTCGTTGAATCCAATGTTGAATCTCTAAAATCACTTTTACAAGAAAAGCTTGAGAATGGTGAAGATGAGGCGGCTCTCAAGATTCTAAAGAGTCTGATCTCGGTTCAGCCGTCTGCGACAGAGTGGAAATTCTTGATGGCAAGATTATTAAACGAAATGGGTCAAACTCAAGATGCACGTAAAGTGTTTGAAGAAATTCTTCGTGAGAATCCATTGTCGTTTGAGGCATTGTTTGAAAATGCTTTATTGATGGACCGTGTGGAGAAGGGGAAGCTGTTCTTAGTAGGCTACAAGGGGCGTTAGACATCGCAGAAGAGGAGAACAAAGTAAAAGAAGCCAGAGATGTGAAATTGATTATGGCACAAATACAGTTTTTGCAAAAGAACGTAGAGGAGGCTTTGAAGAGTTATCAAGAACTGTCCAAAGAGGATCCTAAAGATTTTAGGCCATATTTTTGTCGGGGAATGATCTACAGCTTGCTTGATAGGAATGAAGAGGCAAGAGAACAGTTTGCCAAGTATCGCGAGCTTTCGCCCAAGAAATTTGAAGTGGAAGGGTATTTGAGGACCCCGTTGTCAAGAATGAAGATATTTGGTTCAAATGAGGAGAATTGAATTTCTTTGACTTCGTAGTTCTGAGTTAATAATGGTTGGAGACGGCAGTTCTTCAAACAACAAAGGGGATACTAACCCTGTGGTTCTTTAGTTAGCAAGTTCAGTAAGTTTATTGTTCTACAGGAATTTATGTTAAAAATTCTAGTAATCATGCTTAGAAGGAATAAAGAAAGAGAACTGAGTTTTTGCTGTTGGCTGCGAAAATGTGATTCTAATGCTAATGTAGAAAAGGTATTTGCTGCACCTGCTATGTAATTCTCTGCTTTGCTATTGATTCCTTTTTTTCTTGTTGGAATTTTTGAGGGAGAAAATGAAGAATTGATTACTTTTTTTTTTTTTGTTGTTGTTGATTTTCTTGCTAACAGAAAATTTACTGCAACTCTGAAATTTGCTTTGGTTGAATTTTTATTATGATTTGAATTTGTAAAACTTACCCCTATGTGATTGGGACACCAAGTCTGTTAGTTTAGCTGAATTCCACAAAAATAAAAATCTATTTTGTATTTTCATGTTTGGTACGAGTAACTCATTTTACGCCTATGATTTTAATTTTATGGAATTCAATATACCCAAACCAAACAAATCACTCCAATCAAATTCATGTAATTTCAAACAAGCGGTGGTTGATTATTGTTTTTTTTTTCCCTTAAACCAAAACAGCCCTGAAGTTTGTTTGGAACTGAACCAAACTCACTGGTTAGTTCAGTTCTGATCGGTTTGGGCTTAAATCTCATATTTTAAGTAACCGAACCAAAAATCGAAGTTGCACCATGTATTCAAATAACCGAACTGGATTTATTTGTCAGTTTTAACAGAACTTTGCTCAACCCCATTCTTTAGTTGGGTTTCTACTTGCTTGATTCTCCTGCTCCAATGTCTCAAACGAGCACTCTACCGTGTCTTAACTCTTTTGATTTATTATTATATTATTATTATTATTATTATTATTAATTTTTTGCCAATGCTATAAGAACGATTTAAACATTACTGAGATAACTGCAGGAATGAAAGTTTTCCAAGAAAACTATGGTCTGATGTCTGCTGATCCTCTTATTAATCCTCATTTTACCTGGACAAACATGTTAACTTACATATTTTCTGTCAACTGAAGCTTCTTGGTTTCATGGTATAAACTTGCTTATGGTGACATTGCAATTTGTTGAGTTTGAGGTACCATGCTTTTGGCTATTAAAGGGTAATATTGTCTATTTTTAGTAACAGAACAGATTAACCAGTCCTATTTTCAGGGCCGACTTCTTCCATATAACAGGTGATGCTATTCTTGTCCCATTTCTGTTTTATCTCACATGTCCTGCACTTTCTTTATTCAAGCAGTCTTTCTTTTCTTGTTATGTTATTTATTAACTAGGAACCAATTACAAAAAGAGACTTGGAAAGGAAATGATGCGTGAAAAACTAATATACATATATATTATTAAAAGGTCTCTGTCAAGTTTTGGTTGAAGAAGCTTCCTACTATATATTCCCAGAATAACAGTAGAGCTAAGCACTTTCTTCATTCAAATTCTGTTTTTAACTTGCTTTTCCTTTGTTCTTTATCCTCTCCTCTCTGCTTAACCTTTTGACCCATGCATCTAGTACTAATTGAATTTATTCATTGCATAATGAACCTTCCTCATATATTCTTTTTGGTATTGTAGTTGAGCTATGTTTTCCTGGCACCACCTGATTTAATTAAAGTTTTTTTTTTTTTTATGTATATTAAAATTTTTTAAAAAGAAAGGCTATAGGAGAATTTGAATTTCAAATACAAGAAACTCAAGCCTAGATACAAGTACACTGAAAGGGCCACTTTTTGTTCATGTGGTTGGTTAAATTGCATTTTAAAAGTCCAGATTATTAGCTCAAATTAATCCAAATTTGAAATCTTAGGGTTGTCCTTCAATTGCTATGAAATTGCAAAAACATGTAAAGATGGATTAACAGTCTTCTGAAAATCGAAAAAAATAAAAGAAGAAAAAATAGAAGAGCCTATTTTATATATTTACTTAAGTGTGAAGACACAAGAGGCCTTTTGGATAGGCTGCATGGAGTTACAAAACCGTGAGGGTTACCCATCGAGTTACAATAGGCTGCATGTTGGAGTTGCTGTCTTTACTTGATTTCCCAAATTTCTGCAAGTCTTTTTGTATATGTACTTCTCTGCTCCTCTTTTTTTGCATTATGATGAAAAAGGGTTTCTTATATCTACTGTGGTTATTAGATGGATTAGAAGACAAGCTAACATAGGAGGCTCATTCGTTAATAAGAGCCTCCTATATATATACTCGTTTCCAAGAGTTGGGAGTTGTCCCACAAGAGTTGTTTTCTTATTCTTTTTAATGGAATGATTTCTCTTAAAAAAAGAAATCTTTGTGTTATAAAATCAATTTATTATTTATTTTGTTCTTGTTGTTTAATGATTGCATAATTCCATGCAATAAAACACATACATAGATTGCATATGTTCACAACAATGTAGATAGAATTTAATCAAAATTGAATAACTGTTGGTGGTGTTAGTTTTGTATATTGTTAGAGTAAAAGAACGATGCAAACAATTTTCAATAACAGTTAAAGAAAATCTGGATCGAATGAGGGAGAAGGAAGATTTGTATTAAGCCAAATCTGTCAAATACAGCTGCTAATGAATATTCTTGGAAATAAAGGGAAAATAGAATTACAATTAAAGAAGGAAAAAGACAAAGATGGTTGCGAGCAACCCCTATACTTAGCCTGTGCAGATATAATGCCCAAAAATAACAGAATGCTCAAAAGATACCCTTCCCTTTTCGGTCTGCTACCTTTAAATAGGCAGATACAAAATTAATTCAGTTGACGTGGTACACTTTCTTGATTTCAATCCATATTCTTCTATTCTCTTTGTTGCCCCTTCTCCAGTAAACTTTAAAGGGCCTTGGCCTAGATTTGGAATGCTATCATTACTGCCCTCCTGAAAATGAGCCTTGTCCTTAAGTCTGAAATTTAGAAATTGGCCTAGCAATTCAGACTTTTCGACCCAAGTAGCTTCATCAACAGTCTGGCCTTCCCATTGAATAAGGAACTGCTGCATAGGTTGTTGGTCCCTCTCAATTGTTCTGTGCTGGCCAATCTTCTCAGGTTCTAATGGAGGCCCTTCCCTGCAATTCATATTAGTAGGCAACATATCTATCACCGGGTGATTTCCCACGACTTTCTTAAGTTGAGAAACATGGAAAATAAGGTGGAGCTTAGCTGAGGGTGGCAATTACAGTTTATATGCTACCTCACCAAATTTTCCAATGATCTCATAGGATCATAGTCACCAAAAAAAAAAAAAAAAAAAACGTCATTTTGCGACTTACAAATCGATCGCAAAACCCAAGAAATCGGTCGCTAATCAAACTTAGCGACCGATTTGTGACTGATAACCATCTGTCGCAAAAGTGCTCGTCGCAAAATATTTTGCGACCGATGAAGTAATCGGTCGCAAATTAGCGATCGATTTATCGGTCACCAAATTAAAAAATCGGTTGCAAAATTGGTCGTTTTCCTTTTGAAACGCTGTCGCAAATGATTGCAGAAACAGTTTGTCGCAATATGAAATGTGGTTGCAA
>NW_028322580.1:0-18474 GCF_041381405.1 Jatropha curcas | reverse complement strand
AAAAACAACCAAAAAATAAATAGTGACATTAATGAGATTTATCACCAATAATAAATAAAATAATGAATATCTATTTCTTTTTCTGCACAATTTTTTTGTTCTAATATTATTGAATCTGTTATGATGACATTCATTAGAAATTCGTTAAGTTTATTTAAAAATATTAAAGTTTATTCATTAATTTTTTTTTAAACCATCAGTATTCAAACTATATTAAGAATCGCCTATTTCGATTTAGAATTTAGTTACAGTTATGACTTTTCGCTCCTTCCTGTAGGTGCGTTTAGTGGCAATCGAACTTGAGCGCTCTTTCCGAATATCCAATTTGTATTACCAACTGAATCATAACCCATAGATTGTATGATTTTTTTTTAATCAAATTTTTTGAAGTAAAAAATATATATCAAAGGCTCCATGTAGAGCAAACAATTCTCCGATAATAAGTTTATGAACTTGAAAAAAAAAAAGATAGTTTTTAAAAAATAAATGAAATATATGGATGGGCTTATATACCAAAAATAAAAAAAGTATTTCCATATTCTAAAAAGAATACTCAGTATGGGTATTACACAACATGATTTGGTAGTAATATTTTTAATTATAATTACTAAAATTTTTTATTATAAATTTAATATTTATTGTGAAAAAAATAAGAAAGCAATAATTAATACAGAACAAAAAAAGGTTGAAGGCTCAAATGCAATTAATGAGGACACAGAAGATGATATTTTCTAAGAAAAATAGCAAACAATAATGGAGCGGCATTGATGAGAGTAGATTGCAGTTTGTTGGGATCCTAATGGTCACATGCACTTGCATTTGAGTATGCTAACAATAAAGAGTGAGCAAACGACCCGTTCAATTTAAATCGAACCGAATCGATCCATAAACTTTTTCACCGAACCAGTAGGTTTGGTCTATTTTGATTTTTATTTTTTGCCATTTCGGTTCAATTTTAAATCCAATCGATGAATTTTTGTGACCGAGTCGATTCAAATAATAAGTTTGCTTCAAATCCAATGAACCAATTAACCAAATCTCTCTTGAACACCAAAACAAACTGAACCAAAATAGGTAGATTCAATTTTCAGTTTGGTTCGATCGGTAATTTTGCACACAACAAGCAATGGGGCTAATGCATTAATTTAATCTCATACTTTCCGCGATTATTCTTATAGCCCTGGAAAATCCAAAATCCATTATAATTATATATTTTTATATTTTAATAACAACTATATATCTCTCATTAAAATAAATTATGAAAATATAGAGCCGTGATTGAATCTGTACTCTAGAGCTTAATAATTGAGTTTAATAAACTTATAATTACTAAATGCAATTATGTGAATATTATTTATTTATTTATTAGTAGAAGATCAAATGTGATCAAAGTTTTGGGATCATTCTTTCTTATTTTCAAAAAAAAAAAAAAGAAAAAAAAAAAAAAAAAGAAAGAACGTTATCCATGCACTATTTTTTAATGTGGCTTTTTTGTTTTCAGTTGACTGATATATTGTCTCTTTTCCATGGCCATATTTATTATACTCTTACAACCATTTTCTATCAATGGTAATTTATTTTGTCCCCTCTGTGTTTTATTTTATTATTATTTTTTCCGGTAATCAATTAATTAAAATTAAGGTAACAGTAGTCAATTAAAATCTTTGATGCTATATCAGCCTACATAAAAAAAAAAAAAAAAAAAAAAACTATCTACATATTGTGCTAGAAGACAGTTGACAATGCATGCTGAACATATAGAAAGAACTTTTGGATTCGAATCCTACTAAACGCATCTACAGAGAGGGGTGGGGAGCCTTAACTGTAATTAAATCCCAAGCCGGATTAAATAGTCCTTGATAATAAAATCCGGATACCGGTAGTTTATAAATAAAAAAAGCCTATCAAATCTATATTTTTCTTTCTTTTTATTTATTTATTATTTATTATGAAGTTTAATAGATTAAAATAATATTACAGAGTATATAATATGATAGCGTTCTTAATTTGCCATAATATAAAAATTTTATAATAACACTGATCAGATCACATTTGATTAATTTTTTTATGAAATTAAATTAATTTTTAAAGATATGCTTAAATTTAAAAATATTATTTTTATAAATATTTCTTTCATAATATAGAATCCAAATATATAATTAAAAAAATAAGAATCTCAATTCTTTACGATTAAACTAATACAATTGGATGCCATTTAAAAGCTTTCATCATAAACCTATTGTGTATGCTAGTACTGACTTGACACAAGCTTTCTCGTCAAGACACGTGATTAAGATTCGAAGGTAACAATTATATAAATGACAAATGCATAAGTTATCTGAGGTCTTTATTGTAAAATTTTATATATTAAATACTTTCAATGTGTAGAAATTACTTTTATTAAGCAATTCAACATGTAAAATTATTTATTAAATATTTATCAAATAATTAAAAAAAAACAAAACAATTGTTGAATAATTTGTTTTAAAAGTATTAACAAAATGGATTATACTTTAATCAAGCATGAACATTTAGAGTTAATGGCTCAATAGTAGTAGGATGAGCTCTGAATTTTGACACCATGATAATAAAATAGACCGGGTTTAACTCACTCTCTAAAAATTAGTTCAAAAGAAAATAATTGTCTAGTCTATTATTGTAATTAAATACCTTATTCTAAATCAACATATAATAATAATAATAATAATAATAATAATAATAATAGTAAGATGCGCAAAACATTACTTATTAAATATATATCTATTTATATAAATAGATAAAAGTTAAGGTACACAAAATTTTGTGGCACAATTTTAGAGTATTAAGATGCTTATATGGCAAAATGATAGCCTATACATTAAGTTGGAAATAATTTTTTATATTTTAAAAATTATTTTAAATATAATTAATAGAGTTGTTAATTAATACCATTGATAATTTTCAGTTTTTAAATAAATAATTAAATTAATAATTTCATTAATATTTTAAAAACTTTTTACTTCTTTTTCTAAAATAATTAACAAAATTATTAATATTTATTCTCTATATTTTTCTTTTTCCACTATTGCAGAATTTGTATATATATCTATTTCAATATAAATGAAACCTTAAAGAAAATCAATTCTTTGCAAATAATATAAGATTATTTTTATGTCATTTTATTGATGTGAGTTTGATGAATGTGGTGATGGTGATGGAGTTACAAAGTGTATTCAATTTCCGATGATCAACAAAAGTATAATTTTGTGATTAATAATAAATTATTCATAACAATTAGCATATTTAATGCATATAAAAGCATTTTATTTATTGTTATTATAATTAAGTGTTTTTTTTGTTAAGCAAAATGTCACTTATATCATAATTTTTCACAATGCTTGTTTTTAATGAAATTAAAATTCATTTTCTAATATCATTAATATGTGAAATAGATAAATATTAATAACAAAATTGATGTTTATGTTTTATTTTGTAAAGGGAGATTACAGTACTTCTCAACCTATTCCAAATTAGGATAAACTTTGATGAAATTTTTTTAAAAACTTAATGTATATGCCAAATTTTAGATATTTGTTCAAAATGAATTCAATAATTGATATTTAAAAAATATTTTAAAATCGATTAAAATACTTATAAAAATTAGAAATTTTAAACGTTATTATAAACTTGATTGATGTATACATATGCCAATACATTGATCGTTTTGCAAGAATCTATTAAAAAATTTATTTTTATTTATTTTTTTTATATTATTAAGTATAATATTGGATATTTGGATTCTTAAAAATAATTATTAATTATATTAAAAATAACAATTTTGTTTCTAAATATTATACATCCCACACGAGCCCAAGAAGACGACTAGTTTATTGTGTAAAATTAAAGTGTTGAATCAATACAATTAGAGATTCAATGAATCGCCTTAAAAATTTTAAAAAAAACATTAAATTTTTTTTTAAAATTAAGTTTAGATGTCAATCCACGCTCATATAAATTAGTAAGTTGGCACCCAAAGAAAAATGTTAGGGACATTTCCAATGACTAACCCAACAATTAATACCGCTATGAAATGGCATTACGGATATATTAGGGTCTTTTTCAATTTCTAGATTTGCATGTTTATAGGTTGCAATCGTATCTATTAGGGTTTGAGACAAACAAATCTCATTTATATGATTTTTCTTTATTGTTCTTTTGTAATTTCTTTAATATGATGTTCGTTTAAAGATTTCGCAATTAAGAATTTTTATTATCAAGTTAATTGATATGATATTGATTGATATATTTATAAACTTTTTGTCAAAAATAGTATCCAGACTTTTACTTTTCATATTTTCTATATTTTGTAAAATAATATTGTTCATTTTACAAGATATTTATGATTATCTTACGATAATTAGACATTTTTAGAATAATTTCTTGGAATTCTTTTTCTTGGAAAATATTTTTCCATAAAAAATTGAATTTCGGTGAATAAATTCATCTTACCTCATAATAGTTGAAATATTCATTTATTTAATTTATTAGATTTAAAAAAAAAATACTAAATTAAACTATTAGGATAAACTTACAAATTTTGCAGTATGAAGGATCTTACATGCATGAGTTCGCCTACGAGATTATCAAATCTATATTGGTTGGCCTTTTTGCCTATTGTAATATGAGTCATTTTTAAGAAAAATGACTTTCCATTTTTAAAGTCTAAAACATTTTCCAATATTAATAAATTTTATAACCTTATAAATTTTTAATTTATTAATCATTGGTAGTTATTACTACCACTTATCATTCACCACCATCGGTTACCATCAGCCACCATCATCGGTCATTGACAACTTTCATAATTTAATTTTTTTTTTGCATTCTTCTCATATTTAACAATAAAATTTTCAAAATAGAAAATTTATATTATTATTAATATTTTTATGATCTTACGAGTTAAAATTTTAATATTTTTAACTAATTTTAATATTGCAAAACCAACAAAAAAATTATTAAAAATATTTTTCAACTAAAAACATCATGTCTTCCGAAAATAAACATAACCTACGTGGTTATGTCTTTTCTTTCGCCTTCCATGTATAAGTATAAAATATTTCCTTCAATTTCTTTTTGACTATTGCAATAATGCGGTTCATATGTGTCTTTCTTCCCCCCTTTTCTCCCTCCCTTCATGTATAAGAATAAGATATTTCCTTAATTTACTTTTTTGACTATTGCAATAATGGTGTTCATATTTTATCTTTCTTCCCACTTTTCCTCCCTCTTTCCATGTATAAATACAAAATATTCTCATACTATTTCTTTTTTGCCTATTAAAATTATGGGACCGAGGATATATATATTAATTATTAATTCTGTTAAAGTAAATTTATTTAATAAGTTACCTATCATACATTATATAATTTCAAATGATACTTTTAAACGTGGATAGTGGATAATTGGCAATGATTACATTTGTGATTATCTAAACATTAATGACATTAACGATGAATTTTTTGATTTTTGAGCAACTAAATAAATAAATTAATAATATAATATTTTTATGCTTGAAATGTTCTTGAAAAATTTCAAATTATAACAAAGAGTTACATAATTATCTAATTATGATTTATAAAAATTATTAGATTGTGATTGTGAGGTCAATTTTCCTCGGTATTTATACTATGATTTTTATACTTATCAGCAATTGATTAAATTGAAATAACTTTTATAAGTGAGCAATATAACTGTAATTATACAAATCAAGCGAAGCTCCAAACACGGCCACATGAGATCCGCTCACCACGCGCACTACAATGTCTCTCTTTTTGGCTTTACTCTCGCATCGCCCACTTCTCTCTCTTTCCCACTTCCACTCACTCACTTTCCTAAAAGCTTCTTTGAAGTTTCTGTGATGATGACTCTCAAATCCCAATGGTTTAGCTTTATATATACTCTTCTACGTTTTATAAAACTCGCCCTTCTACGGCTTCTTGTATCATTTGAATTTTCCGTTATGAGTTCTTCTTCTCTTCTTCTGCTTCAACCTCTTCCAGCTAACCCCTTCTTTTATCATTAATGCCAATGCTGCTTCTTCTCCATACCTCAACCTCTTCCCAGCAAATCCCTTCCGAGCTAATAACTATGAAGTTTTTATTAATTTCAGAGGCAAAGACATCCGCGATGGTTTTCTCTCCTTTCTCTTTGAATCTTTGAAGGAAAAAGGAATCAATACCTTCAAGGATGAAAACCTTAAAAAAGGAACTGAAATAACACCAGCCCTCAAGCAAACAATTCAAGAATCATGTATTTCAATTGTCATATTCTCCAAAACTACGCAGATTCTCCATGGTGCTTGGACGAACTTGTTGTGATAAATAAATGCAGAGAAAAGGGAGGACAAATGGTTTTACCAGTTTTTTACCGTGTAGATCCAACTGATGTTCAAGAGCTGAGAGGGCCTTTTACAAAGGCACTTGCTAGGCTTTTACAAGATCACAGCGATAGATCACACAACCTGGGTGGATGGTGCCATGCTCTGAAGACAATCAGCAACGATTTAGGTGCTTTTGTTTCTCAATGAGATCAAGTAAAGTTATTATTTTCCCTTGTTTGCTTGTTACATGTCTTTTTTATTTTCTATTTATTAATAATAGATCAATCTTGCGCACCACAACAGATGCTTTTAGTTACGATATCCACTCCTTTGGACTGTACTTATTTTCACTTTCTTGTTAAATTCTGTTTCATTTTCTCCTATTCCTTCAATCATGGGCTTGACCCACCCAGTTTTTCCAAACACTTAATTGATTCTATTCTAGAAAATATATAAGTTCGGGCTTACTTTTTGTTGTTCATATGTGATCAGAATGACCAAATGCTAGTTCAAAGAATCGTCAATCGTGTTTCAGAGATATTAAGTCATATGCCTCAAATGCTAGTTACCATGAGAAGTTAGTTGGAATTGATTCGCGTGTCGAGGAAGTAATATCGTTATTGGATATTGATGTAATATGACAGAAATTGGATAATAGGAATTTGGGGAATGGCTGGTATTGGAAAGACAACGCTTGCTGGTATAGTGTTTTCCCAAATCAAGGCTAAATTTGATGCCCACTGGCTTTGTTTCAAATGTCAAGCAACAGATAAAGAAGGAACACAGCAATTGTTTTACGGGATAGAATCATTCGTTCACTAACGGGAGAGGAAAGTTTGAAAATGGGCTCACAACTTTTAGTTTTAGATGACTGGATTTCTGAGGAGGCTTCAGCGTAAGAAAGTTCTTATTGTTTTTGATGACGTTGATGATTCACACGATTTAGATCTTCTAGCTGGAAACTGTAGTTTGTACCGTAAGGGAAGTAGAATCATTATAACTAGTACAGATAGACAAGTACTTAAAATGTTTGTCATGAAGAACATATTTGTCAGGTTAAGGGATTAATTTATGAGGAAGCTCTTCAACTATTTAGCTTGCCACGCTTTCCATCAAAATGAACCGAAAGAAGGATATGTTCTGCTATCCCAGCAGGTGAGAAGTTATGCTCAAGGCAATCCCTTAGCACTAAAAGTTTTAGGCTCCAGCCTTTATGGCAAGGAGAAAGAGTACTGGGAGAGCCAATTGCTCAAATTGAAAAGCATCCCGAACAAGAGAATTCAAGATGTTCTAAAAATAAGTTATGATGGGTTAGATAGAAATGAGCAGAGCATATTTCTGGATATCGCATGTTTCTTTGGAAAAGGAGATACACATGAAAATAAGCTTGAAAAAATAATAGAAAGTTTTGGTTTCTTTGCGAGATGTGGAATAAGGAGTCTCATTGATAATCTCTCATCACCATCGGAAGCTATGATCGTAAAGTAGAAATGCATAACTTACTACAACAAATGGGAAAGGAGATTGTGAATGAGGAATGCAAACAGCCTGGAGGACGTAGTAGGTTGTGGAATCCTGACGACATTTCTCATGTATTCAAAACAAATACAGTAAGGAGCAAAATTTGCTACATTTTTCTTTTGTTTTTCTTTTTATGTTTGAACAATTGAAATTTGAACTTACTGCTCCACGTAATTAGTTAATTAGATGATTCCAATAGCTTTTATTTTTAAATCACTTTATTCTCAATTAACTATTTTCATTTGTTGTTCATTTATCAGGAACTGATAAGATTGAGTGCATTCGCTTAAGATGTTCATTATTGAAGCTTTTGAGATAAGTTCCAAAACTTTCATGAAGATGCCTAATCTTAGATTCCTCATAATCTTTGTTTCCAAAATGATTTTGCCTGATGGCCTTGATTTTCTTCCAGAAGAGCTAAGATATTTAGATTGGTACAGTTACCCTTTGAAATCATTGCCGTTGAAGTTTTGCCCAAATAATCTTGTGCAACTTCACTTGCATGGCAGCCAACTCAAACAACTGTGGGATGGAGATAATAATAAGGTATATTTCCTAAACTTTAATATTTGTATTTGGTGTAAATGAACTTATAACATAATAAGATGTAGTTTGATAATAACTATACTTAGCTGAGTTAAAATTTATAAAATGGTTTGATTAGTCAAATTGGTCTTAATATAACTTGTATAGTTGAGTTAAATTTTATAGTTGAGTTAAAATGGAGATAATAACTTGTATTTAGTTGAGTGGCGGATCCAATACTTTGTTTACAAATTAATTTTAATATGGTTAAAGGTCAAATCATTGAATTAAATGAGACTTTTTAATTTCGTTGAAGTAATAAAAATTTTGATCAATCAATATATGAAGAAATTCAAATGTTAAGAATATACTTTTGGCTTATTTAAACAGCAGATGATGTGTTAATTTTTACCCTTATAGCAACAACAAATAGAAACTACCTAGACATAAGTTATTAATCTCCATACTTTAAATTGGCTTATTTTAATTTTGGTATGTGTACAGAAAATTATATTAAACTACAATTTTTAGAATTTATTTTTTGTATTATTTGATTAAATAAACAAATAAGTAAATAACTACTTTTGAATTGTAAAATAATTATTTTGTGAGTATTTGGCTTTATGTTTTAGTTATTGTAATTTTAAAATAAATAATAAGAATACTAAAAATAAAAATAAAAATATAAATTATGCTTTATGTTTTAATTATATTTATATTTATACTATAAATATAAAATTATATTAAAATACATTCCACATTGATCATTTTCTCAAAAAATATATATAAGATAAAATTTTTGAGACATGGGGGCCATGGCCCCTGCTAGCCAGTAGCCACCATTGGATGAGTAGTGAAATTATATGTATATATATATATATATTTTTTTTTTTGGATAAATAACAAATATATATAAAGCATGAAATTTTAATATTTCATATTCTTGCTCTTTTTATTACAGCCTTTTAAAAGTTTGAAAGTTATGGACCTCCGCAGCTCTCTGTCTTTATTGAGAATTTCGGACCCATTTCAAGCCCCAAACCTTGAGATGTTATGTTTGTCAAGATGTAGACGTTTCATTGAGCTTCCTTCATCTCTTAAATATTCAACCAAGCTTGTTCGGCTAGACTTAAGGTACTGTGTAAGTATTCGCAGTTTGCCAAGCTTCCTTCAGTTAGAAAATCTTCTTATTCTTGATCTTCGAGGTTGCAGTAACTTGAAGAATGTCCAGAGCTTCCTTGCAATTTATTGGATTTAAATTTAAGTGAAACTGCAATAAAACAATTGCCTTCATCAATTGGACATTGCTCTCAACTTGTTGCATTACCGTTGAGCGGGTGTACAAGCTTGAAAATCTTCCAGATTGCATTGGCCAGTTAAAATCTCTGAAGCAACTTGACGCAAGAAGAAGTGGCATAAAAACATTACCATCCTCTTTCAATCAATTGAGCCGATTGGAATGTTTATATTTTGAGGGATGTAAAGGTTTGACGGTATGGTCTTCTTCGTTGTCCAGTTTGAATAGCCTACGGAAGCTTTATCTGGGTAACTGTGGTATATCAGAAATTCCAGAGAGTATTGGATCATTAGTTTCATTAAAAGAGTTATATTTGGACAGAAACGGTTTTCGAAAGCATTCCTGCAAGCATCAAACAACTTTCTAACTTGGAGATTCTTAAGTTGGATGATTGTAAGAGGCTTAGATATTTGCCAGAGCTTCCATGCACAAAGTTATTTTCTGCATCAAATTGCACCTCTTTAGAATTTGTATCATTTTCGTCCTTTTGCAAAGCAGAAACAGAAGATGACCGGTACGCTTTTCTTAATTTTGGTAACTGCATCAAATTGGGTGATACTGTACGTCTTCAAATTACGGAAGCCTTGTTCTCAGCACAGCAAGGCCGGGACGTACGTTTCCTTTCTCTAATATCAAATTAATAAAGAAGTCCTTATTAAAAAAAAATGTTAATTAATTTTTTCGATGATAAACTTCAATGGAATATTTTCCTAACTTGTGAATTTCATAATTAATTTATGCTTTGACAAGGGAAGAGAGATAAACATAATAAAATTAAACTATATATCATCTTACCATGAAAAAAAATATAACACGAAAAGATTTCAATAGTTATTATGGGCCTTTTTTAAAATTTGTGTTTAAATTATCCATTTAATCTTTCATCAGCTATTTAAATTTAGCTCTATCGTTAATTAATTATGATATTCTTTAACAAAATATATTTTCATGGAGCAGGACCATAATTTATGTTTCCCTGAGGTGGAAGTGCCGCAAAGTATGAAATATCGAACAAGTGGGTCTCATCTTTCAATTCAGTTGGAAAGGCCTGATCGTATGTTGGGTTTTTATATTGCAGCTGTTTTTTGATTTCCAATATGTTGATTTTGATGTATATGACATTACTATTGTTGGGAACTTCCAAGATAAAGCTGGAAAAATGTATGACTGTAACTTTTTTTTTCGAAATTTGGGGCTTCTTAAGTTAGATTCAAAAACATGTGTTCCTTAGGTATATGTCTTCGAAGCATGAAATAAATTTCATTCGAGTCTCATTCCGGCTTGATCATATATCTGTAAAGCGTGGCGGAAAAGCTGAATTCATTAGTAGGAGGGTGATCAATTGTGGCATTCATCCTATATATCGGGAAGAATATAGGAAAGCGGAAAGAAGGAATGAAAGAAGGAAAGAACTGGACAAGGATATAGTACAGGCGGCAAACACTGAATTATGGGAGAAGAATTCAAGACAAAGACTCTATTAATGTCAATTAGTATGGCAAATGGAAATTGACAATAGGTAAAGGAATTTCGTGTGTTTTACTTTGGGATTTTAGTTGACTTCAGTTTTCAATTCACACAATCACAGTAGTGGTGAGAATCAGCTTATTATTGGCTGTTACTTGGGTATTAGCACTCGTAATAGCTAATCTATTTCTAAGTTTCTGCAGTTGTACGTTGGCATTTTATCTTAAGGGCTTGTTGCAGTTGGTGGAAGATCTTTAATCATGTTTGCAGTTATCCTAAATGCTTGTCATTATTTGCTAGTTTGGAGTTTTGGAGGGAAGTATAGATTGATCTTTAAAAGATGTTTGCTTCATTTCAATTGATCTTTAAAACAAATTTTGTAAATTGGTTCAATTATATCAGCAACTCATATAAATATTTTCTTTGGATCTTTGATACTATATCAGCCTATCAAAAAAAAAAAAAAAAAGAAAGAAAGCTATTAAGTCTATTGTTTTTCTTTTTATTTATTTATTTATTACGAGTTTCAATACATGGAATAATATTATGAACTATATAATATAATACCCTCTTTAATTCATTAAATTATAAATAATTTTATAATCATTAACTTTTTATGAAATTCAATTAATTTTTAAAAATATTCCTACATTTAAAAATATTTCTTTGATAATATAGAATCTAGATATATAATTAACCAAAAATAAGAATGTTAATTCTTTATAATTAAACTAATACAATTAGATGCCATTTAAAAATCTTTTCATCATAAATGTATTGTATCTACTGCTACTGACTTAACACAAGCTTTCCTGTCAAGACGGGTGATTAAGGTTGGAAGGTAACAATTAATTTGACTTTCCTATAATATATTTTTTTAAAATTCTATTTTTATCTAGCAATCCGTTGAATTTCAGACAATCTGTTACATCAATTCCTTCAAGAGATAATTGAACCAATTTACAAAATTTAATGTGACACATCATCAAACACTTTGTGGGGTGGAGCTAGACTTCAAGTGTTGGGATTAAGGATCAATATAAATATTTATGTGAGTTGCTGATATAATTGAACCAATTTACAAAATTTATTTTAAAGATCAATTGAAATGAAGCAAACATCTTTTAAAAATCTAGGTTATTGAATCATGTACATCATTACATACTTCCCTCCTAAATTCCAAACTAGCAAATAATTAAAATTTGAATTGAAAGTCGAAGTTTAGTTAATCAAAATCCCAAAGAGAAACACACGAAACTAGAAATTCTTTTAATTAAAGTCTTGGTCTTGAATTCTTATCCCAAAATTCAGCATTCGCCGACCGTTTCCTTGTCTAGGGCTCTCATTACCATCCTTATTGGTTTGAATCATTTCTTGTTTTGGTGTCCTATATTGTTCCCGAGACACAGGACGAACACTACACTTAATCATCGGTTCCCTATTATAACTAGGTTCATAACTCTTTCTAATAGCAAAGTGGAATGAGGCCTGAGTGAAATGCTCTTCACAGTCGAAAGATTTGTACCAAAGGAGCACATGTTTTGAATCTAACTTAGGCATCAAAAGCATACCTGAAAAAATAAAAGTTAAGGATCTTTCCGGATTTATCTTCGAATTCGGCAAAACATTTAATGGAACCTTGATCATGAGAATGAAGAAGTTGGGAAGCAATAACAGTGCAAAAGCAGAAACCCAAAATATCATCATCCCTTTCCAGCTCGAAAGAAAGATGAGATCCACTTGTCTGATATCTCATACTTTGCAGCACTTCCATCCCAGGGATACATATTCTGAACACTTGCCCCATGAAAATAAAATTGGGAAAAATATAGTCAAATTAACACTTAAGTTAGGACTCTCAAAAGCTGTTTCAAACTAGGGGAACATTAGAGAAAGGAACCATACCTCTATGTTTGAATTTGGTGACAATACGGTTTCTATAATTTCAATACCCACATTTTCACCCAATTTGATGCAATTAATAACGTTAAGACATAAATACAGAAATCCATCTTCATCTTCATGGGAAAAGAATGGACATGATACGAATTCTAAAGAGATGCAATTTGATGCAGAAAACGAAAATAAGATTGGAATCTCTGGCAAATATCTAAGCCTCATACAATCATCCAAGCTAAGGATAACCAAGTTAGAAAGTTGTTTGATGCTTGCAGGAATGCTTTCAAAACCGTTTCCATCCAAATATAACTCTTTTAATGAAATTAATGATCCAATGCTCTCAGGAATTTCTGATACACCACAATCAACTAGAATAAGTTCCTGGAACAGATTCAAACCATGCAATGAAGATGGTGATGTTTGAATGCCACATCTTGTTGCAATGAGTTCCCCCAGAGAGTTTCAAACAACCACTAACATCAATGCTGTGAAGAGATTGTAACTGGCCAATGCAGTGTGGAAGATTTTCACGCTCTGTACTATTAGCAGAATATCCGTGTATCTCTATCTCTTAATCTTTGACTTTGTATTAGTTTGTTTTGATTATGTTGAGATTTAGTTTGTTATTGATATTCCTACTGCTAAGGAATTCAGTCTGTTGCTTTGTATTTAAATGTTGATTCATCTGGAATAAGTGATACAACTTCATTCTTCACTTTCATATTTATTATGGTATCAGAGCTCTCATAACTCAAAAGAGTTGATCCAATTTTTTTTTTCTCCCAACAAGTCAGCCCATGGCAACCATTCTAAATGCTGATAACATTACTCCCAACCCCACCCATCAAATAATTCAGTTCAACCCTTCTGCTCAATTGCCTATTAAGCTCAAAGGCAGTTCCAATTTTTCCACTTGGAAAACTCAATTAACTCTTCTTCTTGATGGCCATGACCTTGCTGGTCATCTTGATAACACCACACCCCCTCCACCAAAAACAATTACTCAAGACAACATCACTCGAGACAACCCACAGTATCGTTTATGGCTACGCCAAGACCGCCTCATTCATCAAGCAATGATGGCTTCTGTTGATCAAACCATTGCCTCCATCGTAGGTAATGCATCCAACTCTGCTCAAGCATGGACAACTCTTCATAACACCTATGCCAACAAAAGTCACACTCGTATTTATAGTCTACGCGATCAACTCAGTCGCATCCACAAAGATGACAAAACCATCACAGAATACCTTCACAAAATTCGTGAAATTGCTGATGAGCTTGCTACTGCAGGTTCTCCAATGGTGGAAGCAGAGTTTACTGTTAAAATTCTCAACGGTCTAAATTCAGATTATCGCGAAGTACCAGCAGCAATCCGCAACCGGAGTATCCCGATTGAGTACCCGAAACTTTGTGAAAAACTTCTAGATCATGAACTCTGTCTTCAAAATGAAGCAAAATCAGTCTCTTCCGCTATACCAACTGTTGTCGCTAATCAAGCTATGTCCAATGCTTGCAACAATCGATCTAATCGACGCTTTCCCAATAACAACTAGCACTTCTCCAACTTTCAACCAACCCAGTGGCGCCCAAACAGGACCAATCAACAAACATCATGGCGTCTACCATCCTCTAGTACATCCTACAATGGAGTCACTTGTCAATTATGCAATAAATATGGTCACACTGCCTTTGTGTGTCGCAGCAGATCCCATGATCATCTTCAGGCTAGAACAAATTTTGTTTCGACTTCTCAAATGTCAGACAAACCATGGGTTCTTGACTCCGGTGCCTCTCATCATATAACTGCTGATCCTCACAACATGCCTGAATACACGGGTTTTCAAGAAGTGACCATGGGTGATGGTAACAAAATCCCAATTACACACACTGGTTCTACTCATTTGTATGCATCTAACAAAGCTTTCCGGCTGTCTAATACTATTTGTGCTCCCCAAATTAAAACCAATTTAATTTCTGTTAACAAGTTTTGTCACGATAATATGATCTCAGTTGAATTCTTTCCTTTTGATTTTGTTGTCAAGGATCTTGCAACCAGAAAGGTACTGGTACGCGGCCGGAGTAACAATGGATTATACGAGTGGCCACAAACACCCTTGTCCTCTCCTTCACCTGCAGCTCACACAGCAACCTCAACAAGTTCTATTGAAACCTGGCATTGTAGACTTGGTCATCCCCATGAGAAAGTTCTACATCTTATTTTAAATAAATGTTCCATTTCTGTTTCAACTCCAAACAAATTATCCTTTTGTAATTCACGTCATTCTAATAAAGCTCATAAGCAACCATTTTCTCAACTTACTCTGCAAGCTCAAAGCCTCTCCAAATTATTTTTAGTGATTTATGGGGTCCATCTCCCACTCTTTCTGTTGACAAAAAATTATATTATTGCATCTTTGTTGATCAATATACAAAATATATCTGGCTTTACACGTTGAAACACAAAACTGAGGTCACATCAATTTTTCAAAAATTTCACCCTTTAGTTGAAAAACACTTTAATTCTAATATTCTCTCATTTTACACTGATGGTGGTGGTGAATTTCAGGGTCTAGATTCCTACCTTAGTCTAAATGGAATAGAACATTTGAAAACTCCTCCTTATACTCCACAACGTGTTGCTATTGCCGAACGTCGACACTGCCACATTGTTGAAACAGCACGGACGTTACTTTATGAAGCCACTCTTCCATCAAACCTTTGGTCCTTTGCTTCTAATCATGCCCTATATCTTATCAATAGAATGCCTACCAACACTTTAGCTCAACATTCTCCATTTGAAATGTTATTTCAAAAACAGCCAGATTACTTGTCATTAAAAACTTTTGGATGTTTGTGTTACCCATGGCTTAAACCTTATTCCCCCAATAAACTGGCCCCAAGATCTACACCATGTGTTTACTTAGGTTTTTCTCTCCCCCATCATTATCATCAATGTTTCGATCCTCTCACTTCAAAAATTTACTTGTCTCGTGATGTCGATTTCTTGAACATATTTTCCCGTACAAATCCATGTTCTCTAATGTCTTGGTCTCAAATTTCAGTAGGTCCTTTCAATGGTATGACTTATCTCAATCTCAGTCTCCCATTTTTCACCCTGCCTCATCTACCTCAAAACCCATCTCCACCCAAACTTTACCTAGTCCAATACCTGTGCTTTCTATGACTCCAACTACACTAAATACGGAAACCGTGATTGCTCATGACTCTGGAAACTCCGGTCGTGCAACCTCAGCTGCAGTGATATCATCACCCCCGCCTCTACCTTCTCCTATAACTATTCGTGAACCATCCCCTCCCCCAATTCCTGCTCCAATTTCTTCTACCTTCAACTGCCCAACTTCTTCATATTTGACTACAGCCATTCCTCAACTTCCACCTGCTCGTGTTGTTACACGTTCACAGAATCAGATTTACAAACCAAAGAAAATCTTTGATTATATGGCACAAGTCCAGCCTGATCAACCACCTAATACCTTTTCCCAAGCCAACAAAAAACCAGAGTGGCAGGCAGCTATGAAGGCTGAGTATGATGCATTAATGAGAAATCAAACTTGGGAACTTGTTCCATATGATCCTTCTAAAAATATTGTTGATTGCAAATGGTTGTATCGAATTAAACGGAAATCTTATGGTTCTGTTGACAGGTTTAAAGCGCAGTTAGTTACAAAAGGGTTCACAAAACGCCCCGGCTTGGATTATCATTCCACTTTCAGTCCTGTGGTCAAGCCAACAACAGTTAGATTGGTGCTTTCACTTGCTATTCAATATAACTGGCCTCTGTGTCAACTCGATGTCAACAATGCCTTTCTACAAGGCAATCTTGATGAGGAAGTATTCATGACTCAACCTCCTGGTTTTGAGAATTCCAAATTTCCCTCTCATGTTTGTTTTCTTTGCAAGGCTATATATGGGCTAAAACAGGCTCCCCGTGCGTGGTACAATGCTCTTAAAAATCATCTCATCTCATTGGGTTTTTCCAAGTTTGAATCTAACAGCTCTCTCTTTATAAGTCATATGGCTTCTGCTGTTATTTTTGTTCTTGTATATGTCGATGATATCATTGTCACGGGAAGTTCAATCTCTGGTATTCAGCATACAATTGGTGCTATTGCAAGTCATTTTTCTATTATAGACCTTGGTGATTTGCAGTATTTTCTTGGAGTGGAAGTCTTGCGGCAAAAAGATTGTCTCTACCTATCTCAGGCCACTTATATTGCTGATATTCTTCAAGCTACAAACATGCAAGAATCCAAATCAGCTACTAATCCTATGAGCTCCTCAACGGTTCTTTCTCTTTCTGATGGTTCCTTGCCTGTTGATGCCTCTAAATATCGGCAAATTGTTGGTAAACTTCAGTATCTTAGTTTTACACATCTCGATATTTGCTTTGCTGTAAACAAGCTTTCCCAGTTTATGCATGCTCCATCTACTCTTCACTGGAAAGCGGTAAAAAGGGTTCTCGGTTATCTTAACGGTACTCTCCATTATGGTCTGTGTCTGATGAAAAGCAACTCTATGTCACTTCACATGTATTTTGACGCAGATTGGGCAGGTGATGTTAATGACCGTGTATCAACCACTGGGTATATTCAGTTCTTTGGGAATAATCCGATCAGCTGGTCTTCAAAAAAACAAACAACTATTGCGAGGTCATCTACGGAGGCTGAATATTGTGCTGTTGCAAGCGCTTTGTCTGAAACAACTTGGGTTCGTAATCTGTTATTTGAAATGGGCATTCGACTTTCTACGTCACCCGTTATCTATTGTGATAATATTGGGGCACTTATCTATGTGAAAATCTTGTGTTCCACGGTCGCATGAAACATTTAGCAGTTGATTTTCATTATGTTCATGATGAAGTTCATCAAAAGCAGCTTACTGTTTCACATGTTCATTCGGCAGACCAGGTTGCTGACACTTCGACAAAAGCTTTGCCATCCACATCATTTGCTCATCATCTGAACAAGTTAAACATTGGTCCCCTCTGTCTAACTTGAGGGGGACGTATTAGCAGAATATCCGTGTATCTCTATCTCTTAATCTTTGACTTTGTATTAGTTTGTTTTGATTATGTTGAGATTTAGTTTGTTACTGATATTCCTATTGCTAAGGAATTCAGTTTGTTGCTTTGTATTTAAATGTTGATTCATCTGGAATAAGTGATACAACTTCATTCTTCACTTTCATATTTATTATGTACAACCACTTACTGGCAATGTAACAAGATGAGAGCAATCTCCAATTGATGAAGGCAATTGTTTTATTGCAGTTTCACTTAAATCTAATTTCCTTAAATTGCAAGGAATCTCTGGCCATTCTTCAAGTTTTATGCAACCTTTAAGATTAAGATACTCAATATTTTCGAACTGAAGGAAGCTTGGCA
>NW_028322579.1:0-15431 GCF_041381405.1 Jatropha curcas | reverse complement strand
TTAACTTAATACACTTATTAATTTATATGCTTTACTTAATTATTCTAAAATCCTCGTTAACTTCATATTTATCACAATTCTCAATTTATTCACATGGTAGCAACTATAATTTGCTTTAATTTGATAAAACCTTACTTTATCCTTAACCCTTAATTATTTTAATCAAAACTAATTTAATTAATAACAACAATTTCTAAACTTGAAATTTACATTTAGTTTAACAAATTGAATCTTAGAATATACCGATTAAATCGAATTTCGGATTGGAGTCCAGTACATAAATCCCATGTTTCTACCTCCTAGGGTCTCGCTGGAGACTCGCTGGCCGGTCCCGAGCAGCTACCAGTGCCATCATCCAAGGTTGCCGGGAAACCCTGGCTGCTCAGAATCGAGCGCTCTTCACACCACCTAGCTCGGATTTCACTCAACAATCCATTTCTTGCATTGGTTGGATGAGATCAGCCCTCTAATTGGCCGGAACGGGCTCGACTTATTTGTCGCGCTATTTGGAAACAAACAAAGACAGAGAAGAGTTACACGTCGATAAGGGAGCTGTTGGAGTCATTCGACTGTGATGAGATTGTCGAAAATTGGTGGAGGCACTGCTGCACCGTTTGATAAGGAAAGATCACAGCTCGCTTACTCGCAGCATTCATCAGAGATGAGAACCGAGCGAGAGAAGCTAGCGGTGCGACGACGAAGAGAAGGTCGCATCGGCTAGCTCAAGTGGTGGCCAAAAAATCGAAGAGAGGGAGAAAGAGGTAGCTATGGGTCTATCACTAGACTAAGGAAGAAGAAAGAAGAAGAAGAAAAGAAAGAAAAGAAGAAAAAAGGAAATTTCTAACATACTCTAGGGTTTTCTGGATCATTCTGGTTCGATTTGAACCGAATTTGGTCCACATCAGGATTTAATCCGATATTCACTTGGTTTTGATGATTTGAAACTAGTTTAGAGGTCCGATTAAGCAATAATAAAATATTTTATTGTACAATCTCATTAGTTGATATTAAAATTTTAGTTTTTAAATAAGAAATCTATGAAAATTAATTTTAAGGCTATTTCATGTATTATGAATATGTTCATTTTCTAATGCACCATGTAAGTAATACTGACACTATAGCTAAAGTGATTACCACTAATATTTGGCTCATGTTGTTTTTAAATAATTCAAATTACTTTTTCATTTCTTTTCTTTTACTTAGCTGGAAGAAATAATTTTTTTTATTTTTTTACTTTTTCGTTATAAATAAATATAGATATTGATCTAGGATTGGGGATAGGAGTTGAAGATTGAGTGATGACTTGATTTACTTTTGGAGACCTATTAAAGTTTCAAGAATCTGCATGTATAAATTAGGGGTTAAAATTAGGTTTAGGGGTTGAATTGAATTTTATTTTGGGATAACTTCATTATATAAATAGAATTAAATATATAGAATTAGCATGACAAGTAGTTCATTCATCATGTGAATTATTTAGATATTTGGTGGATGCATCCAAAATATTATTATTATTATTGTTAATTTGCAACCTGAGATTTGCAAAGATTATTGCCAACATGCAACCTAAAGTTTGCATGATTATTTATTAAAAATACATTTTCCAGATTTATCTTGAGAATTTATCTACTGAATTTATACATTAAGCTTTTAATGATTATGGCATGTGTTGATTGAAATAATTATAGGACAACCAATTGTTGTTTTTATTTATACTCAAAATGATTTAATATAATCATTTATTAAATGATTGCAATTAATTGTAACACAGCTATTATGAGGACAAAGCACCATATTTTTGTAGAGGGATATACTCGCATCAAACCAACAAATTATTATATGTTCTCCCCTTTATAATTGATTTTGGATCACGAATCAAATATTACCCATCGAAGAATTTTTAAATGTGCGGTATATATTCTAATTGCTCCACCATAACGCACTAAGATGGGTCTTGGAAAAAATGTCGGTGTGAATTTACATTTATGATTAAATATCTAGAACTTTCAAACAAGAAAGTTATTTATAGCCAAATTTGTTAATATTTATGCATCCTGACAAGCAACTAGGAGAATAAATTAGTTGGAAAAGAATTATCGTTATTATATGTTGATCCTTATGTAAGGCAATGTACTTTTAAAAGTTTAAAAGATAATTCAATTGCAGGATATTGCAACTTAATTGCCAGATATATTTATTGATCCAAAAGAAGATAATTAAATCTGATATTCTAGCTGCAAAATACTCCTATTAGAATTAAAGTCTCTAAAGGACAAACTGACTATGCTAATGAGTCTAAGGCATGCCAGAAGCGTGGTAGACTAATCGGTTCCAAGGATAAAAATCTTAGAAAAGGAAAGGAGCAAATATTTAAGATGGTTAAGCTCTAGAAGAGCAAATTGTGGAAGAAGTTTCTAGACATGACTAATAAGTTTCCCAAAGAAATTTAGGTATCTGAAATTAATAAAGATTATGAGATCTCTATAAATTATGTCATGTCAGGACAAGTATATAACCAATATAAAATAAATGTCAATGATAAATATAGCGCTTGCAATTGTGAAAGATGATGACAATCTTGAGCATATAGTCTATTAGAGGACATAGATCTAGAATTGATTGGCCAAAATAAAACGACACATATGGTATTTAATTTACTTGAAAAGTAAACTTTGAAAGTTTAATATGGGCATCAAGAGATGTCAAGCAAGTAGAATACAAATACGTATTTGTGCGAAATTGAAATGGGGTCATGAGATATAAAGAAAATTTGTTACATAATTTTTTCACAAAAACTAGCATTGAGTATGAGAATAAATACCCTTATATAGTGGATACAATTATAATTTGATATTTAATTAGTCTGGCAATTTATGAAAATTCGAAATGCATCTAATGAGTTAATGACTGCCTATTTATATGCTAACTTGATGTAGATATCTATATGAAAATCCTTGAAGGATTCTAGTTGCTTGAAGCATAAAGTTAAATTCTCAAGAAAATTTATTCAATCAACTTGTATAGAGCTCTATATGGATTAGTGGATAATGATATCCATGTAATACTGAAAAAATGCTTGAAACAAGCAAATCGAGACCCTGAGAAATATATTCAAGATTTCTATATGGATTAAAGAAATCTCAATACATATGGTATACTTGCCTTAATGATATTTATATAGCTAAGAAAATATTATATTATTTTATGATTATATTCTTTTTATAATATTTTATTATTGAAAGTATACTTTTGATATTTACTTTATATACTATCATGAGTAAGATAATCTCTTGATTAGTGAATACATGTTGAAAGGATATTTTAATAATATTATCATATGATCAAGAATTTTTATAGAGATGTTTGAATATGAATTTGTCATTGTTTGGTTTATGAACATTATTGAACCCCTTAAGAGCTTCCAAAGATTATAAATTTCTTAAGGCAAGAGTTTGAGATGAAAGACATTGAAAATATAAAGTTTTGTCTCAATTGAAGATCGAGCATTTCATAAATGAATTTTGCCTATTCCATATATATGATAAGTTGTTCAAATAATTTATGTGGATAAGTGAGGTCGAGAAGATGACCATTTTTCACTTTGAGAAAATTATGAAGAACTCTTAGATCTGAAATATCATCTCTTAGTGTAATAAAGACGCTAATATATCTTACTACTCATACGCTAATGTATCTTGATTTTTATAAATTTTAGTAAGATATAGTTCTTCCTGGATATGAAGAAATTAAATAGAGTTTATTATAACTAACATGTTAAAATCAGTTTTGATTGGCTATGAAAATGCAAGTTACTTGTCTAATCCACATTATGTTAGATTATAAACAAGTTATTCATTCACATGTGGAGGTAAAATTATTTTATCGCATTCAAGAAACGAAGTATTGCTACCACTTCTTTTAACCATAAAGAAATTTTAACAACTCATGAAGAAAGACAAAATGTGTTTATTTAAGTACGTGCAGTCTAATTTTGCAGAGAGAAATTCCTACGATATTACATGGAGAATTGTGATATTGAAGTTCAATCATTCAAACAATGACATTGTTGATTTGCTCATCAAACACTTTCTATTACAAGTTTTTCTATTACAAGTTTTCTATCATAAGTGTTGAGGGACTACTGCATAAAAATTGAAATGCATAAACTCAAAGATCTCAAGATTTATCTTCATCAGGTGAGTAAATACACACTGTACTATTTTTTCCCTTTAATCAAGATTTTTTTTCCACTGGATTTTTCTGATAATGTTTATAATGAAGGAGTATTTCAACGCGTATTTAATAAAAAATAATGTACTCGTTTTCCTTCACTAAGATTTTTTTCCTATAGGGTTTTTTCTTAGTAAGGTTTTAACGAGGCATATTCTTTTGAAGAATGGACATTCAAGGGGAAATGTTATGAAATAAGTAGATGTCTTATATGAGCTAGATGTCTGTATGCTTAATTATTGAGAAATTTATCTTCTTGATTTATGTAGGATTCTATTAGGGTTCCATTTATGTAATTATATATATGTGACTTCTCATCAATAATAAACATACTCTTGTATGGTTTTTATTCTCTCTATTCTCCTTTATTTCTCTCCCTATTTTCTATTATTTTATAACACTAGTCCTTTTATAACGTGCGTTGCACATTAACTATACTCGTTATTTGTACTCATTCAAATTTTTTTTTTCATTTTTTACTTGTTATTTATTCTCTTTTTATTTTTTAATATTAAATGTCGACTATAATTTTTTGTCTTATATTATTTAGATTTTTATAATATTAAAATAATTTTATATAAGATTAATGTGAATATAACATTAATTAATAAAATAGCAGTGTGCATATACATACACGTTCGAGCTTAATTTATATCGCCATATATCTAAATTTATTATAACTACAATATTACCTAATAAATATGTTTCAATATATATAGATACATAGATATAACAATAAATTATTACATATATTTTTAAAATTAAAATTTTCAACTGTTCGTCATCCTATAATATTACCTAATAAATATGTTCATTTTATTTAACAATAAATTTTAAAAGAAAAAATTTAAAATTTTTGAAATGCTTGTAACAATGGCACTTTTTTTTCTTTTTTTTTTATCTATCTCCTAAATAAAATATTTTTAATTATAATAAAAATAGAGGCAAATATTTAAAAAATAAATTCATTAAATAAAATATAAAAATTTTCAAATGTCTAATTATCATATATATTTATTAAAAAATAATATATTCGTATTGCTGTTCTTTTAAAAGAAAATATCATGTATTATATTAAATGTCTATCCATGTTACATCTTTGAGAAAATAAATTTATTTTGGTATTAAAAATTCTTAAAATTATTTTTCATGGTCTTTCCTTATATATTCAAATATTTACATTATTTTATATAATAATTTAGTTTACAACAAATGTTACAAGAACAATTAGGGACATACTCTAGTGTTCAATAAAATAAATACTTACATGTGTTATAGAAGTTAAAGTTTAAACAAATACTCCTGAATACCATTAAAGATAAATATGATTGTTGATTGATTTAGTAATTAATTCATTGTGAAATTTAAAAATAATCGAATGTAACCGATATTTAATTGAATATAAGCTTTTTAAATCAATTAATAAAAAATTATTACAAAAGTCAATTGATTAATAATTTACTAACATAATTTATCAATTATTAAAAATTCAAGTTATTTAATCAACTCAAATTATTATCAATTGTCCAAAAGAATATTTTAGGATTTTTAAAATTTCAATCTCATTATTCCTCTCTCATCCTCACTTTTATATATAGTATAGATAGATAAATATACATTAATTGTTAACTTTTGTATTTAAAACTTATTCGTGTGAAAAACAAATTGAAATTGATGGCTAACATCTTCAACTTGCTAATTTTTTCTTGGATTTAAAAATTTTAATAAAATAAATTAATTTGCTGATCAAAACAAAAGGTCATGCTCCAAGGAGTCTATGCATTCATTTGTGCATTCTTGCAGTGCTGCTATGAAGATTGTCTTATTAGAGTTTTCTTTTTTTTTTTTTTTTTTCTTAGTATATGTTTCCCATTTTCAGCTTTTCAAATTATATTAGGCGGATCTTCATAAGGGTCTCAATCAAACAAATTTCATTATCTTTTATTTTCTCCAAATCAAAATATAAGTTGTTTAAGATTTATTAATTTCTTAGAAAAACAAAATATATAATTAACAATTCACTGACATGCTATAAGCTTTCTTTTTAAGTAATGATTTCAAGTATGTATTATTAAATGATTTCATTATTTTATATCCCTTTATTTAAAACCAAATTATATAGGCTGAGAAAAAAACAATACTTTTAATAAAAAACAATAAATAAAACATACAAAAGCCATATATATATAAGCCTCAATAGGTCAAATTATTATTGTGAAATAAAAAAAATAATAAATAGAGCAACAGATTGTTTAATTTGATATTGGTGAAACTAAACTCTCCATGAAGGATACCATTATAGGAAGCACACGTTCAAAAGTCTCAAATGTCTTCAATTTCTTATTCTTCAAATCGTACCGTATCAATTTTGCATTACCACCACATAACTTACTAACCATAAAAACTGCATTACCTGTAAAACAAAAATGTCCTAAAACTTTGTGCATTCTCTTTTGTGGGATGGTTATCAGTTTGGTCCAAGACGATGTCGTACCATATTCTTTCATTGCCCAAATATTTAACAAAATGTCGAATTCCTGCTTATAGTGTAGTAACAAAGGCACCCTTTAATGACACTTAATTCATACTTATTCCCACGAACACCATTATTGTCTTTAGGAAGTTTCAGCTGTACTATTTTCTCATCTGCCAAGTTAAAAGCAACAATAATCTTCCCAGAATTTGCAAAATCCGCCACCCAGCCGGAATTTGCCAATTCTGCCACCCAATGAAGAGCTCCATGCAGAAATGTCCCTGCCTGACCATAACTAATATTGAACTTCAAATTTTCATGCTTTCGCATAGAATTCGATTTCAATGAAAGAACAATGAGTGCATTTTGCTTTATCAAGTGATTTTTGCTATACCCACATTGTACCACCTTATAATCATCAGTAACAGAGTCATAACCTAAACCATAAGACACATAATCACCACTTGCAGGCATTGGTAATATTCGATATTCTCTAATCAAAGGATTCCATACGATGATAGAATAATAGTTAGAGTCAAAATCAGCGCCTGAGACACTGTTATTACTAGAAAAATCCCATGAAACACACATCCTCAAGGCATTGGCTTCATTATCTTTGGAATAAAGAGTTGGTGTATTTATCCTAGCACGTAACAATATCAAACCATCACAAGAACATAAGATCTTGTGATTGGTTTGATTCAAGAATGGCAGTTGTTGCTTTAAGGGAGACTTAACTGGCTTAGCTTCTACTGCAGTATTAACATCAAAGAAATATGAACCACAAACAAATTTGGGTAAATCACCTGGGATCGTGGGACGTGTGACCTGATGAAGTTTGGACTAGAGATTAGAGAATTCAATGATTTTGATAAGCACTTGAAACGCAGTAGTGATTTAGCCGGTAGCTTTGAGAATATCTGCCCTACAATTTCTTCAGGTACTCTGATTTCCATGGCAGCGCCGCCCTTGAGGTTCTCTCTTTGGTTTTCAGGGTCTGAACCAGGGTTTTAGAAACAAAAATTATATGCAATATTTATAGTTGTGTTGGAAATAGGCTTGGAAATAGGGCTTTTCCCTTTTCGATTTCTATATGGATTCGGAATCCGTCATCATTAGACATAAAGAAAACTCGTATTATAGGTCTCCTTTCTTTTTAACGAGAATATTTATTTTGGTGGGGTCTTGCACGAGAATATTACTAGGCATGGCCAAATTACGGTTCCGGGAACCGGAACCGTCGGTTCGAACCGGCCCGGAACCGTAACCGGAACCGGGACGAACCGGAACCGGAACCGGAAAAATCCGGTTCGGTTCCGGTTCCTGCAAATGAGGAACCAGAACCGGCGGTTCCAGAGAACCGGTCAGAACCGGACTGGAACCGCGGTTCTCCGGCCGGTTAGAACCGCCGGTTCGAACCGGTTCGAACCGGCGGTTCTAGCCGTTGTAACTGTCAGATTTTTTTTTTTTTTTTTTTTGTTGTGAAATGTCTTAATTACCCCTCCCAACAGCCATAAACGGCTATATAACGGCTAGTTTTAAGGGTATTTTTGGAAAAATGAATTTTTGGATTTATTATAAATACCTCATTTTATTTACAAATTCATTACAAAAAAATCTCAACTCTCTCTACTTACTCTCTCTACAATATACTACACTCTCTACTTACTCTCTCTACAATATACTACACTCTACTCTATATTATTATTTATTCTTCTCTACTCTACAATATCTCTTATTAAGTAATTATTCTCTCTAATTTTTTTTATTCAATTTTTCAAATTATATTTTATTATCATATAATGGCAAGTGGAGGAAACTCAAATTCGGGTAAGGGCAAGGGAAAAATTGGAGAATCATCTATCCCTACAAACGACATCTATGATATGATTCCCGACCAATTTAATTTTGAAGGTTTTCCAAATGAAAATTTGGATATTCCAACTCAAGAATCCGAATTTAATGAGCAATTTCAAGAAGATGAAGAGCAAGAGCAAGAGCAAGAGCAACGAGCAAAAATTGTTAGAAGAGCAAGACAAAGTTCCGACATATTCTCCATTCATTTCACAAAAAAATTCAAAGGTGAGAAAATGTACGATGTAATTTGCAATTATTGTGGAAAATCTTATAAATTTAAACAAGCGGGCGGCTATGGATCATTTTGGAAGCATTTGGAGGCAAAACATCCAACAAAAATAGGAGTTGATCGGTCTCAACAACAAATTTCCGGGTACGCTTCTAACCTTTCTTTATTTAAATATTCTGATAAAATACAAAAAGAAGAATTAGCAAAAATGATTTCTATGGAACATTTATCTTTTAGTTTTGGTGAAAAATTAGGTTTTAATAATTATTGTCAAAAAGCTTTAAATCCTTGTGCTAAAAGAGTACCAAGAAATACTGTAAAACGAACTATTATTTCTTTATATAACAAAGGAAAAAAAGAGTTAGAACTTTTATTTTCTCAATTGAAAATTCGTGTTTCAATTTGTTGTGATGTTTGGAGTGATCATTGGCAAATGCATTCTTATATGGGTATTACATGTCATTGGATTGATGATGATTGGAAAATTCAAAAAGAATTATTGGTTTTCGTGTTTTTGATGATAAACATACTGCAATTAATATTTATAGAGTAATTGTTTCAATTTTAGATGAATATAGGTTGACAAAAAAAATTTTTTCTATTTCATTTGATAATGCTTCTGCAAATACTAGATCAATTATTGAACTTAAAAAAATTTGTGAACCAAATATTGGTGGTAAATTTTTTTCATATAAGATGTGCATGCCATGTTTTAATTTATGTGTACAAGATGGTTTGAAAATTCTTGATTCTTTTATTTCTCCAATTAAAAAAGCTATTTCATATTTATGGACACATCCCCAAGTGATGAAAAGTTGGGCTAAATTTTGTAAAGAAAATAATAAAAGACCAAAACGTTTTCCAAGGGATGTCCCAACTCGTTGGAATTCAACATATGAATTACTAAACGAGTCTTTTTCTTATAAAGAATTATTATGTTTTTTTGTTACTAATAATATTGAGGATATTAATTTATATCCACAAAATTGGGAGATTTGTGCAAAAATTTTAGATATTTTAAAAATTTTAATGATGCTACCTATAAATTTAGTGGAGTTTATTATCCCACATCTAATTTATTTTTACCTATGTGTATTAATATTGTTACTGCACTACAAGAATTTCAAAATGATGATTTATTAAAAGATTGTATTTTTTCAATGAAAAAAAAATGGTTATCTTATTTTAAAATATACCACCTCTTTATCTTGTTGCTATTGTATTTGATCCTAGATGTAGAATGGATATTTTATGTGATTATTTGACTATTTATTATGACGTATTAAATCTTGATGTAGAAGATAATGTTAATATAAATGTACTAGTGCATGAAGTTAAACAAATATTATGCAATTATATAATGAATTTGTTCAAGTTTCTAGTTCATCTACTTCTATTTCTACTTCTTCTCAATCTAATATTCCACAATTTTCAACACAAAGGGTAAGTGGTGTTGATGTTGCTCAACAAGTTTTATTGCAAAGACAAAAAAGAACAAGGGAATCCAGTTCTATTTCTGAATTTGACAATTATCTAACAACTTCTTTTGAGTTTGGTGATAATTATGCAGATGCAGATTTTCCAATTTTAGATTGGTGGAGTCGTCACGCAAATACTTTTCCAATTCTTTCTTTACTTGCAAAACAAATTTTAGCAGCTCCGGTCTCCACTGTTGCGGTTGAACAAGCTTTTAGTCAAGGAGGTAACATACTTGATGAAACACGATCTCGTATGACACCTGATTCATTAGAAGCACAAGCGTGCGTGGATGATTGGACTAAAGCCGAACTAAGAGCCCAAGAAAATCCAAAAGAAAATGAAGATTTATTTGATTTATACGATGGGTCCTCAACGGGAACATCAACCGGTGGTGCAAATAGCGATTAAGGTAAAAAGGGGTGAAATTGATATAAGGTAAGTAAGAACTACGTGGGCTTTGATTCCTCTAAACCCCAAGAGGATACGTAGGCAACTTAATTTTTTTTAAACAAAAAAAAATTAAGTTCAAGCCCATTTTTTTTTTTAATTTTGTTCAAACTTAAAAAAAAAAATTCAGTTCAAAATTTTTTTAAAAAAATCATTATGTTCAACACTCAACAATTCAAGTCTTTAAAAAAATAAATTTAATTGAAGTATTTTTTAATTTTTTAGGTGTATTTTTTAATTTTTTATGTTCAAATAATTTTTTTTTAAACCGATCTTCAAAATTTAAAATTTTTTAGGTGTATTTTTAAATTTTTCATGTTCAAATAATTTTTTTTTTAACCGGTCTTCATATTTTAAAATTTTTTAACTGTATTTTTTAATTTTTTATGTTCACATAAATTTTTTTTTTAAACCGGTATCCAAAATTTAAAATTTAAAATTATGCGATTCGCCGGAAAACCAATCGGAACCGTCGGTTTTGTAATCGGATCGGAACCGGAACCGGAACCGAACGGTTCGGAACCGGAACTGGACCATTTCGGTTCGGTTCCGGTTCCAGCTTTTCTGGAACCGGAACCGCCGGTTCCGGAACCGTGGCCATGCCTGAATATTACTAGACTTCAAATATTTATTTTAGTTTTTTTTTAATTTTCGTTTTTAGTTATAAAAAGACATTTGTTCACTGTAAGCTTGAAGTGGGTATCCTGGGACTTCTTGATTATTTATTTGGTTCCCTGTTGCAATCCATTAGGTTTTCTGGATAGTTTCGATTTTGAAATTCCCAATTGGGTTTTCTTCTTTCGTAGAAGATTGAGTATTCTTCGTGCTTTTGGCTTTTTTAGCTCTATGGGTGTTCTTGATTTTGAGATAAAATTATTTCCTTTTCAAAGAACTTCCATCCTGGGTTTCAAATTTTTGGTATGCAAATCTTCTATTTGAGCACTCAATTTTCACATTAAGAACAAAAAATATGAAAATTTTGATTGACACCAAATTTGCAATAGATCCAAAACTTGTGAAATTGTTGTCTTAATTGGTTTTATGAGCTGGAAATGTTTTGGAGAAAAACTCTAAAGTATAGAGTAAGAAAGACACTCAAGGAAACTAAGGTTTTTCTCGTTCATTGTAACTGATACAAGAGCCTCTTTATAAGGCTAAATTAAAGCTTTTGTTACATATGAATGTAACAATGTTTGGAACAGTGTTTAGCGTTCAGACTTAGTTTTAATCGTACTTGGTAATGTCACATATATTTTAACATTTAAAGTCTAAAGTAGTGTTTTATGAAATGTCATACTCATTAATGTTTAGCGTTTTATAAATTTTGTATGACGTTTATACCCAACACTTATGTTTGCCTTGTTCCCTATATTCTTATATTTTTTTGTCATTTTATATTAAACAGTTAACCAAACACTTATTTATATCAGATACTTTTATTTTAAACCACTGCATAAACAATTAACCACTAACAGCTAATATCACACTTATTTGTATCGAACACTTTTACATTAAACCGCTATATAAACAAATAACAACTAATATCTAACCACTAACGGCCGACAGCTATTACAATAGTTAACAGCTACTAGAACTGCTAAAATTGATGAACATGGCCTTAGTCATAAAGTTAACATCACTTTCAAATTTAAACTTGCAAAATATTTCAGCTGAATAACTTGGAGCATCATCGGAACCAAAGTCACTTTAAAATGATTATTCTTCATGCTGATCCATTTGAGCAAACAAAATCTTCACAAAAAGGATTGTTGCTATCTTCATCATAATTTCTTTTAGCAATTTTTGCACATGTATATATGGTTCATTCAATGACAAAACACGAATTAAAAAATAACAAGAACTAAAATCTGCAAAATTTTAGAAAACAATGACTTATTTTTCTTCTTCATTTTCATAACTCTCTCTCTCTCTCTCCCTCTCAAAACTCACAGGTCCTCAAAAATCATGCAAGGCTCTGGAATCATGGGCTTCATAGTATGCTTGGGCTTTCAATGTTGGGAGTCTTACATTTTACTCTATTTTTAGCTTGATCTCTAAATTGGCTTTGAAAGTTAGTGGGCTTCTTGTGAAAGTGAGCTATGTTAACTTCATACTTGGGAAAGTTTGTTATATTCTTCAACACTCTCCATCAAGTGCAACTGGATTGACCTCTCTTTGGAGGCCTATAGTTGTCACTCGGTATTTATATAGATTGAACTAAATCTGGTTCATTGGACTTCTTCAATCTTTAAATATATCTAAAGTTTCGTTCATATGGACTAGGCTCTCTTTGGGCTCCTTGATCGATTAAAATTACGGATTGAGCGTTCTTTTGGCTCCCCAGTCCTTTGTATCCATGGTCCTCATCTTTCCAGTGCAACCTCCTCAACTATTTGCTATTATGCTTTGTGTGTGCAAAATGAGAGAGAGGAAAATCGACAGGATCAAGGGTTGGTATTGTACGAAGTGAAAATTATAAAATTGGATGTGGTGGTTTTATATACATAAGATTAAGGGCACTTTTGTCTTACAATTTTCCATTTTTTTTTTTTTTTGACTTGTCAAAATTTTATTATTAATTTTTTATGGACTAACAAAATATAGCTAATATTTAAACGGAATTCCAATTAACTACTATAACAATGACAAAACATAGGAATCAAATAGAGGTCTTGATTAATGTATTTGACTTAAATCTAGGGACTAAATAGTATTTACCTCTTTTAGCCATAATATAGTATTACAAGCTAGCTCCGCACAAGAAAAAATAATTGTTTTGACTTTACATGTAAAATATAAATTTGATGTGTAGTTATTATAGCTTTTGAGATAATAATTTTCACATTTAATTATTAAATAAGTATTTAATTAATATAATTTTACAAGTTAGAATGTCTAATAGCCAAATATATAAATTTACTCATGAATTTTATTACTTTAACCTTGTGGCACACTCAATTTTTTGTTTTGATCCATCAATACTTCAACTTATAAAATTACATCTATTATACACTTCAATTTGTAAAATCATTTTATTACACATTTTAACTCGCAAACTTAGAGCAATTAAATACAAGATAAAAAAAAAAAAAGGTGATTATTGTTTCAAAATTAGCTAACAACGCGTTTGAGTACTAGTAAATGCAATCCTTTCTTTTACCATTTCATATCCATATTCCGTCAAACTTCTCACCAAGCATATCTAAGGATATGATGGTACTTTTACATATAAATATGTGAATTTAAGCTAGCTCATGATGATCCAAGATGAGTTATTGTTAATTATATACTCCTTCCGCCTCATATTATATAAGCTTACTTTAAATTTTCATTTGTCGAAAAATGTAGTTCTATTTCTTTTTTCTAAAAGATAATTTATTAGTTTCTTAATATACTCTACTTAATGAATATCTATATTCCCAAATGTATGTACATTATTTAATAGTCTTAATTATAAATTTGGTGTTTGAGCTCTCTAAAAATTTTATTTCGATGTCTCAATGGAAAACGTTTGTAACTTGGTGTCTGAAGTCCTAAAATATTTTCAATTAGGTAACTCCAACTTATGTGATTTACCGAAAATACAAATAAGATGTGTTGGACCCATTAATAATAAAATATAAGCTGCATAAGACCACATGTCGATTGCCAAGTCGGTTTTGACATGTAAGAAAGGTGATTGATCCATGAAATAAAAATGTTAAATTACTTGTGTAGCTTTGTAATGAAAATGAATGCCCTTATATTGCAAATTGAGGGCTTGGAAAAATTAGGGTTCCAAAATAAGAAAAATTGAAAGAGGGGTTCTCTAATCACAAGCTCTCATTTCATCTCTCCATACCTTCTTTTCTCTCTGTTTCAATCTCTTCTCTCTCGTCCTCTCTTCCTTCGATGCTTCCCTAAGTATTTTTGACAAAGTCAGTCCTTACATGTTCTAGGATTTGGTTCAATTTTGTGAGAAACGATTATAACGTAAAGAGAGTTGCACATGTTCAAGGAAAGTAATAGCTTGATGAGCTTCCACTGCTGGTCGAAGTTTACTCGCTAAAAAGTGGTTCTTAAAAAGAGATTAAAGCCGCAAGAGTGGAGTATTGCATGACCGAGCATAGGTGGTCACGATACTTTATGAATCACCGTATCCATTAGGTTGCATATGAAACGAAACCGCATGCCATTTATAGTTCGATTTTGTTGTTTGATATGAATGAAGAGAAATTCAAGAAAATGAAATTGCTAGAGATTTTGGTACAATAATGTCCTATGAATATATTAATTGCAAATATTAAGGGGTCTCTTGTAGTATTGCAGTATGATAGGCAATAACATGATGTAAATATGCAGAATTTGAATATGTAGACAAGTGATTAGGGGTAGAATTTGTAATGTGTGGATAACAAAAGATTATGGGTCTACAAATTCATGGATTAAGATGTATACTGTCGATGTTGATGGACGAGTATAATTGGTTTTGGGGATAAGAGCTAATGGAGGCTTTTAGTGTGACATCCTGACCCGGCAAAGCGATTCTAAAAGGGAGGGTAAACCAAAGCTCTTGGCTAGCTTCTAGGATGGCAGGCTTGCTAGGATAGTGGAATGAATTGGACCACATATAAAAAGGAGAAACTAATCATCAGGGACGCCTTTTGATAGAATGGCCTAGAGAATTGGAAGAACTCTGGGGTTGAGCGTGCTCGCTTAAGGGAAATCCTAGGATGG
>NW_028322578.1:0-53109 GCF_041381405.1 Jatropha curcas | reverse complement strand
GCAAGAATGCTTTCCCTTTAGCAAAAAGATATAGTAAAATTCTTTTACGTCAAAATAACAGGAGATATTCAAAGCCTCCTATGAGTTGTGATTCTTAATTTCAACAACCTAATATTTCGTGGACTACCTTTCAAACGAATACCTAGATGAGACAAAAACCTTTCCAAAAAAAGCTAGTGAAGGCCAAGAAGATAAATGAAAAAACAAAACTAACAATTAATTTATTTGATAATTATAATAAATAATACAGCAAATGAGAGAGTATCTTATAAGACAGCATTAATAAATTAGTCAATGGAAAAAGAACGCATATAAATTTTTTTAATTAAACCAATATTCATGTGAATTGCATTCAGATCAAGACGGAATAAAAGAAGCCCTCCATTTTGCTTTCTTTATGCTTTCGTTTCTTCGAAAAGTTTTGAAACAGAAATAATCAATTTATTAATTAGTAGAATATTCAAAAATTTGGGAATGTTTAGTAATTAATTACTTGATTGCATTATGTACATGGAATCAGTTGGCAAGACATCAATACAAAATTATTCCAATTCAAACAACATATTCACCGTCGCTTAACCGAATTAAAAGAAAAAAATATTTTTAAAAAGCTACATGCACTTCATATACAACTAAATAATTGCTCACTAAAGAAAAGATTTTTTATTCACATGTAAGTGGAAGATTGAGGAAGGTAGAGAGAGATATAGATCATTAGCAATCCAATCCAGTGCCATGAACGTTTTTTATGTTGTTAATTTTATTATTTATATATAGTAAGAGTTAAATCTGATAGCTAAGTTTTAACTAGACTTTGTAATTTAAATAATTTGTTCGTATAGATAATAATTCCATATGGACAAAGTGATCTTATAAAAATATTAAAATCCAATCAAATCATAATTTGTTAGTATAGATAATAATTCTATATGGATAAAGAGACCTTAAAAAATATTAAAACCCAATCCAATTATAATAAAATGAAAAAGAAAAGTAAAAAATCTATAAAAAATGATAAATAAGAATGTTGAATAGAGAGAACGTGTTAGCTTATTTTTTACTTCAAGATTATATATAGATTAGGAAGGTAGATTTTCTAACAAATATATTTTTTTGGTTAATATAACAAATATTTTTAATTGTAACATTAACTAAGTACTCTTACGTGCGTGGGTTCATGACATTGTCAACTACTTGCAAAGCATGATAAGACGATTAAGCGTTGTAACTTTCACAATAGCTGGAGACAAAAGGCACCATATGCCATGCCGATCCCCATAAGTTAAAGGTAAAGGAATCCATCAGTAGTAGCTTTGATTGGTCTTGTCATTTATATGAGAAGTAAAAAATATCGTGTAACACTCGCCGCCCAATCCTGAAAGATCCGACGGTGGATGTCACATTCAGTGCCGGAGGCACCGTCCTAACCTACATATAAATCATACAACCATATTATGAATTAGAAGTGACTTAGTATTCACAAGTTTAGCAAGTAATAATATTTTGTTTTGAAAATGATTTGGGAGAGTCCTACAGAAAAACTGCAAGAGTTTCTCCTAAAAATAGAGGTTACCAAACATATGAATACAAAACACTCCCAAATTCAAACTCCAAACCCCATCAAACTCCAATAACAACACAATAACACTTCTATTTTCATAACTACATAATTACTCAATAACATTTTAATATTCATCACTTAAATACATTCATTATATATATATATCAAGTCCTTATTTTCTTAATCATACCAACTATCTTAAACGAGAATAAACTATATGATCTCAGGATATGTTCATATAATCTCATCATGCTTTATGAGAATTTACTTTATGCAAATCTTTGAATGTGATATTTAAACTAAATTAATATCACCTTACTATATTTATATTTGTAGACCTTTGTTATTGAATTTAAGTGTATGGTGAAAAAAAATAAGGAGAAGAAGAATAGGGAGTTGGCGTTAACACGGAGAAGAAGAAGAAAAGAAAAAGTGTTGCTCAATAATTGAGAAGTTGACTTATAAAGCAACTAAAGGGTAGTTTAGTCTTTTCCCACAATTGGATGGCTAAGATTAAGTCAAAAGTAATCTCATCTAATGGCTACAAATAATCTCCAATTAAATTCCTTCAAAATATTATTTATCTTCATAAAATTCTCAAACTTAATCCTTAAAAATTCCGCAAATTTCCTTACTTAATATAACACCATAATTCACTATTCACTAATTATCTAAATTCTCCAAAAATATTCTTTACTTATTTTCTACTCATAAAAATCATGTATGCATAATCCAAAAATATTAAATAAATATGACACATAGATAGTAATTTTTTCGGACCAAAATAATACTTATTCCCGAACTGATGGTACTATTCACAGAGCGGTGGTACTATTTACAGACCGGTAAAACTATTATTTTAGACACAGAAAAATCAAGGCGTTACATATCGAGTTATTAGTTGGATATTTTAATTGGATTTTACAAAATTGGGATCCATTAATTTGTGATTCCTGTCCACTTCTAGTGCAAATCCATCAAAAGTTTTTTTTTTTTTCAGAAAATGTTGTTTTACTATATTGTTTTTGGTTTTCATGGGTTTATTAGGAAAATTTGGAGTTCTATTGTTAGATTATTATAATATATATTAAACTATAGGTATCCGGACTCTATTATTAAGGACCGTCTAATTCGACTCGGGACTTAATCACAGTTAAAGCTCTTCGTGTTTCCATGTAGGTGAGTTTAATGGACATCGAAATCAAGAGCTCTTGATTTTTTTTATATTTTAGATGTGGTTGTTGATGGGTTTTGCTAGTTTTGATATTAGAAATTGTGTTGCCATTGGATGAAATTGTTGGCATTAAGATTGAATCTTGCTGTGTGTTCAGATGTTGGATTGTATTTTTTTTTTCTTCTTATTTTTATCGGAGGTGGGAAAATAAAGGAAATGAATTTCTGTTTATTGTTTGGTTGGGATTGAAAATTTGACAATTCTATATATCGGTGGTCCATATACTGCCAAATGGTTTTATTGAAAAAAATTTCTTGAATATATCCGGGTGTTCCCATACACTAAGTCAATTAAAAAATATTATTATTTTTATCTTTTTTTTCTTAATGTATGATTAAAAATACTATCATTTAAAGTATAACATTATTTGTAATTGATTTAGTGTATAAGTGAGTTCATAAACTGGATATAGGTAAGTGTTTTCCTTTATTGAATTAATTTATTATATGGATGAAGCCATACACCAGATAAATAAATATATATAATTATCGTATCATAAACCAAATCAATTTTTTTATTAGTTTTTATCAAGGGCATCATCTCACATCCCGTTTAACGGTTAAATGAGAAACTAATCCCTTTTATTATTAAATTAGAGATTTTATTGGTAAATGATTATCATTAAATCAGAAATTCTATTCATGAAAAAATACATGGGAAAGAAGATTGATTTTTTTTTTTTTTTTTTTTTTTTGTAAAAAAGGTGTGAGGATATTTTCTACTTTCTTATATATTATTATTCTTATATTAACTTCAGAATATTTGTGGCAACTACCACGCATCAATGTGAATAATGTGAAAAAAATAAAATAAAATATATACTAATGCATGGGGGAAAAATAAAATAATTAGCGTTTGAAAAAAAATAATAATAAAGAAAGAAAGGAAGAAATCCCCCACCACTCTCTCTATATATACTTAAAAGTATTTGATTGATTGTTCATCATATTTGTACTTCTACCATATCCTAATACTATTAGCCTCAAGCCCATAAAAATGGCTCATTTGGCTGAAGAAATTCTAAACCTAGATTCTGATCAGCAGCTTGAAGCTCAAGCTCATATATGGAACCATATTTTCAACTTCATAAATTCCATGTCCTTAAAATGTGCAATTCAATTAGGAATACCAGACGCCATTAACAAGCATGGCAAGCTCATGACTCTTTCTGACCTAATCAATGCCCTATCTATACACCCAACCAAAGCGCATTGCATTCCTCGCCTGATGCGCATTTTAGTCCATTCTGGCTTTTTTGCTGTAGCAAAAATAGAAGAAAATGGCCGAGAAATAAAAGGGTATGTTCTTACTAATGCATCGAAGCTTCTTGTTAAAGAAAATCCATCGAGTGTGGCACCGTTCTTGCTAGCCATGCTTGATCCAGTTTCAACAGGACCATGGCATTATTTAAGCACTTGGTTCTTGAATGATGATCCACAGACATTTTATACATTTCATGGAAAGACATTTTGGGAGTATGCTGGTCAAGATCCTAAGCTCAACAATTTTTTTAATGAAGCTATGGCAAGTGATGCTAGGTTGGTTATGAGTATTATGATAAAGAATGCAAAGGAGTGTTTGATGGATTGAAGTCATTGGTTGATGTTGGAGGTGGAACAGGAACTGTGGCTACAATTTTAGCTAATGCATTTCCTCACTTGGTTTGCTTTGTCTTCGATCTCCCCCATGTCGTTGCTGGTCTTCAAGATGGTGAGAACTTGAAATTCGTTGGTGGTAACATGTTCGAGGAGATTCCTCCTGCAGCTGATGCAATTTTACTGAAGGCATGTACTGAAATTTATGCTCTCTCTTTTTTCTATCTTTTCCTTATTTTACTTGGTATTAGATGAAAGGTAATCTTGCTTTTGAATGTCTAACCTCCTGCATGCTGCGCTGATATTCTGCTAACAATTTTTTAATTTTATTTTCGATCATAAGCAGTGGATTTTGCATGATTGGAGTGATGAAGAATGCATAAAGATATTGAAGAAATGTAAAGAAGCAATTAAGGGCAGAAAAGGAGGAAAGCTGATTATTATAGATATGGTGATGGAGACCCACAAACAGAATAATGACTCCATTGAAACTCAGCTTTTCTTTGACATGTTGATGATGGTGTTGGTTAGTGGTAAAGAAAGAAACAAGAAAGAATGGGCTAAACTCTTTTTTGATGCTGGTTTTGGTGACTATAAGATAACCCATGTGTTGGGTTTAAGGTCTGTAATTGAAGTTTATCTTTAATTAGTATTATGTATTACTACCATATATGTGAAATAGGTAGAGTAATATGTGGGTTTGTTTCAATTTGTGAAAAGTGAGAGTAGGGGTCGAATTCTATTTAGAGGCTTTACTATAAATGTTATTAACGAGTTGGTGAATATTACTCAATGAGGAGGTTGTCTCTTGCTGTATTTACTCAATGAATGTTTTAAAATAATTGTTTAATATTACTAATTACAGTTTGAAATAATTGTTTTGAAGAGACAGATGAAATAATTATTTATATTAAAAATTATTTTATTTTTTAGGTAAGACTTTTGTAGCCATCACATTCACAATTTCAAATTTACAAATTACAAAATTTTATAAATGTCATTATTTGAACATCTAATTAAACACAAATGGATTGTTTTATTGAGCATAATATATAATAATTTAATTATGTAGACGAAAATTTCATTAGATTTTATTAGCAAAATCGTATTACAAGTGAATTTTTATGCTATTAGATAGTATTTTTCTAAGAACACTGCACACACGAATGAAAAGGATAAGATTAAAATCCTTTAAGATTTTGTTTAGAAAAGAGAGAGAAGAAAATAATAAAACGTATATCACATTAAATGATGTAATTTTTTCAATTTAATAATAAAAATTAAATTTAAATCGAAGTTTTTGAATTTTTTAAAAATTAATATTAGAAATCCTTTCATTAAAAGAGGAGTATATAAACCAACCACCAATTGGTCCAGTATAATGAAGCGTTGGATCCTATAAGCAATGTCTAAGACTCGAACTCTAGATGCCAGACGATTTAAAAAAAAAAAAAAGAGGAGTACATAATATTCAATTTGAGTAAATCAAAAACTTAAACGCGCTAAAGTGGAAAAAAAGAAGATGAAATTTGAGTAAATCAAAAACTTAAACGTGCTAAATTGGAAAAAAAAGAAGATGAAAACCATTGATATTTTTTTTACAAATTTGCCAATTCAGTAATAAAGAAAATAATAAAGGACATAACTTGAGTATTTTTATAGGAATAAGAAATGATTTTAGCAGAAGAAATCAATTTTTCGGAAAAAAAAAATTCATTTTCAAATAGGATAATAAAAAATTATTCCAAATTTTATTCTTTTCGGATACTTGCAACATTGATATTCACAGAAGAGTTTCAAAATACCAAACTTTAAAAAAGAAAAAAGTCGCACTAGCAACCTCTATTCATACAAGAAATTTATCCAAACTTAGTCTAAAATATCCAACCATAAGAAATTCACAATTCATTCGTACATTGAACTGCCAACAACAATGAAATAAAAAAAAAGTCCACGTGTGATGAGGCGCTGGATTTCATAAGTAATGTCTAAGATTCGAACTCTAAATACCAGACGATTTAAAACAAAAAAAAAAAAAAAGGAGTACACGATATTAAATTCAAGTAAATCAAAAACTTAAACGTGCTAAAGTGGAAAAAAAGAAGATGAAAACCATTGATATTTTTTTTTTCAAATTTGCCAATTCAGTAATAAAGAAAATAATAAAAGACATAACTTGAGTATTTTTATAGGAATAAGAAATGATTTTAGCAGAAGAAATCAATTTTTCGGATAAAAATTAATTCATTTTCAAATAGGATAATAAAAAATTATTTCAAATTTTATTCTTTTCGGATACATTGATATCCACATAAGAGTTTGAAAATACCAAATTTAAAAAAGGAAAAAGTCATACTAGCAACCTCTATTGAGCAATCCTTGTCAAATCTAGCAACATTTTCACCCAATATTTATCACAATCTTGAGCAAAAGTGAGCCTTGTTGAAACAAAAGTGAAATTACACACATATATTATTTACAAAAAAAATAATAATAATAATTGAGGTTCTAACCCAGTTTAATTAGGTGTGTACTAGGGCCGCACAGGACCCATGCGTTGACAGGCTTTTTCGCAAGTATATGAAATCACAAACAAGTAATAAAGAATGAGTAAAATATCGTCCCACGAAAATTGTATACCAAGTACGAAAATTGTGTTACCTACTATTATTTAAATGATAAAAAGGAAAATAGATTGAAAAATAAAATAAAACAATGAGTAAGAAATCAAACAAAAATATTTGATGAAAATAAATCAATGATTAAAAACTATTAGGAATTTTGACTTCACTTAATTCTATCCAATTTATTTTATTAGTTTGATAATCAATTTTAATTGTTCAAGTAAGTGAAACAATTCTAAAATTACTAACAAGCTCTCCTGATGTATTGTTAGCTATTTTTAACCCAGTCTAATTACATATCTTCTAATAACGCAACTAAACATGAATTAAATAATTAAGTTTTATGGTTTGTTTAAAAATTTATAATTTAAATTCGTTAACTTATAAAGTACCGCACGGCAGATTCAAATTAACAGAGCTAAGAATACGAGAGAAAAAGCTTTGTTGTGGTGTTTATCGTTTTTTGGGAGAGAAAAACATTTCAATTTCATGCAAATGCATTCAGTAAGCTGTTAACTGCTAAGGAAGGCAGGTCGATATATAGGCTTGTTTAGAAACTTTCCCGGAAAATGAACAACGGTGTCGTGAGTCAACATGGAAGGAAATGACCATCATACCCCCCTAATTTTTTTTCTTCAATTTTTTTATAAACAAATAAATAAATAAATTTCATTAGTATTGTTAGGGTCCCGGCAATAAAATTACGATAATAACACAGCGGAAAAATATAAATATGACACAGATATTTACGTGATTCACCCTTTAACTGTTAGGGCTACGTCCACGGGACAAAAACCGAATAATTCTTCCACTATTAAAAATAGTAGGCTTACAAAGAGTAATACAAAATAGTGGCACTCGAAAGTGTTTCCCAAATTATCCTCACTATTTTCTCTACCCGAGTTTTAGAACCCAATTCTAAAACTGAAACTCTCTCAAAAACTCTCTTCGCTCGGTTGTGTGTATTGAGATGGCTGAGCCATCTCCTATTTATAGGAGAGGGTAGACGCATTAACTACGCGTCCACCGAAATACAGGTCACCTACCAAAGAAATCTCCCATTTCCTTCTTTCCTTTTTCAACTACGTGTGGGTCCTACCACGTTTTCCATTCTTCTCTCTTTTTTTTTTATTTGTATTTGTTTCAAATGTGGGTCCCATTGAGTGGGCACCGCACAACAAATCTCCCCCTGCACACTCAAGTGGGGACGTTAGCCATACCGGCTATCTTTCTGCAAGTGACAAGTTTCTCCGTAGGTAAAGCTTTAGTCATCAATCAGCGCCATTATCATCAGTGTGAATCTTTTCAATCTGAAATAACTTCATCTCCAGCGCATCGTGTATCCAATTACCTCACATCAATGTGCTTTGACCTTGAATGAAAGGTCGAATTCTTGTTGAGATGTATCGCGCTTTGACTATCACATAGCAGAATGTACTCTCTTGTTCTACACCCAATTCTTGTAGGAATTTCTTCATCCACAAAGTTCTTTGCTAGCTTCTGTAATGGCGATATATTCTGCCTCAGTGGATGAGAGTGCAACACATTTTTGCAATTTTGATTGCCAAGAAACTGCTGCTCCTGCAAAAGTCATCAGATATCCAGAAGTTGATTTGCGCGAATCAACATCACCACCCATATCTGATCTGTGTAACCATCTAACACAGGTTATTATCACCAAAACATAAGCACATTTTGGAAGTGCCCTTAAGATACCTGAGAATCCACTTTACTGCATGCCAGTGTTCTTTACCTATTTGAAAGAAATCGGCTAACAACACCAACAGCATGAGCAATATCCGGTCTTGTGCATACCATGGCGTACATCAAGCTGCCAACGGCGGATGCATAAGGAATCTTCTTCAGTTCTTCTTTTTCTTTCTCACTTGAAGGACATTGACTGAGACTTAATTTGAAATGACCTGCAAGTGGAGTACTAATGGTTTCGCATTGCTCATGTTGAATCTGTGAGAACTTTCTCGATATACTTTTCTTGAGACAGCCACAACTTTCTCTTTTTCCTGTCTCTGGAGATCTTCATTCCGAGTATCTGTTTTGCCGATCCCAAATCCTTCATGGTAAAGGATTTTCCAAGTTCCTTTTTCAAGCTCTCAATTTTCTTAGCATCTTGGCCCACAATAAGCATATCATCCACATATAACAAGAGAATAATAAAGTCGCCTTCTGAACTTTTTCACAAATACACAATGATCAGAAGTAGTTTTCTCATACCCGTGATTCACCATGAAAGAGTCAAACTTTTTGTACCATTGTTTGGGAGCTTGTTTGAGGCCATACAAGCTCTTCTGCAATTTACACACCAAGTGTTCTTTGCCTTTGACTCTGAACCTTCTGGTTGCTCCATATAAATTTCCTCCTCTAAGTCACCATGGAGGAAAGCGTCTTTACGTCAAGTTGCTCGATCTCCAAATTCAGGCTAGCTGCTAATCCGAGCACAACTCTGATAGAAGACATCTTGACTACGGGTGAGAAAATTTCTTCAAAGTCAACTCCTTTCTTCTGACCGAATCCCTTCACAACCAGTCTCGCCTTGTACCTTGGTTGTGAGTTGTTCTGTTCACCTTCAACCTGAACACCCATTTGTTCTTCAGTGCCTTCTTACCTTGAGGCAGTTTCACCAACTCATAAGTCTGGTTCTCATGCAAGGACTCCATCTCATCTTGCATGGCTTTCAACCACTCATTCTTTTTACAATCTTCCATTGCCTCCTGGTAGTTCTCTGGTTCTCCCCCTTGAGTCAAGTCATACTCATTAGGAGAATATCTCTGGGAAGGTATCCTGCCTCTCGCAGATCTTCTCAATTGAGGCAGTTCTTCTATTGGAGCTGGTTCAGCATCATTCTGAACAGGTTCATCATTTTGTGGTTCTACACGAGGTTCTGCATCAAGACTAACAGGAAACTCATTGATAGACTTTGGCTTTTCATTTTTCTCAAAGTCTTCAATGGTTTGGTCTTCCAGGAATACGACATCTCTGCTTCTGATGAGCTTCTTTTCAACTGGATCCCATAATCTGTACCCAAAATCATCATTTCCATAACCCAAGAAGATACACTGTTTTGACTTCGAATCAAGCTTGGATCTTTCATCTTTTGGAACATGAACAAAAGCCCTGCAGCCAAATATTCTAAGATGATCGTAAGAAATATTTTTCCCTGACCACACCTTTTCTGGTACATCTCCGTTGAGGGAGGTTGAAGGTGAAAGGTTGATCAAGTAAACTGCAGTATTCATTGCTTCAGCCCAAAAGGTTTTCGGAAGTTTAGCATGAGAGAGCATGCATCGAACCCTTTCAACAATGGTCCTGTTCATTCTCTCTACAACTCCATTCTGTTGTGGAGTTTTGGGAACTGTCTTCTGAAGTCTGATGCCGTGTTCTGAGCAATACTTTTCAAACGGTCCTCTGTACTCACCACCATTATTAGCTCTAACACATTTTAACTTTCTTCCCGTTTGTCTTTCAACACTGACATGAAAGACTTTAAACATATCCAGCACTGGTCTTTTGACTTTATTGGAAAAGCCCACACCTTTCTAGAATGATCATCAATAAAGCTAACATAATATGAGCAACCACTCAAGGATTTGTCACCCATTGAGCAAACATCAGTGTGTACCAATTCTAGAATACCAGGTTTTCTAGATGGAGAATGAGATCTTTGAAAGGAAACTCTATGTTGTTTACCAGACAAGCAATCAGCACATTTTAATAGGCAAACCTTTCAAAGACAGCATTTTCTTCTTGGTGAGAGTCTCCATTCCTTTCTCACTCAAATGCCCAAGTCGTTTGTGCCATAACTCAGCAGATGAATTTCAACTGCATTCACTACTCCTGTGCAAACTTTAGCCTGGGTCTAGTAGAGGGTGTTGAACTTTCTTCCTCGACTGAACACCAAATTACCTTTGGAAAGCTTCCACGTCCTGTTAACAAATAGATTTGCATAGCCCAATTCATCAAGACAATGAACTGAGATCAGATTGAAGTTTGCTGTAGGAGTGTATCTCACATCTTCTAACCAGAGATCATGACCAGCATTGATTTTGATGTATATTGTTCCAATGCCGCAATTTTCACATATGTGCCATTCAAAGTCTTGACATGGCCGTAATCTCCGAGGGTAAGGGATGAGAAATATTCCTTCTTTGAAGAAATATGATAAGAACATGCAGAGTCAATAATCCAAAGAGATTGTTGACTAGTGGAACACTCACTGAGACCAGCATGAGAAATCAGCGCACTACCATCACCAAGTGCGTCAGCATCAATAGCTACTGAAGCTACCTCCGTATCGTCTTTTTCCTCATCATTTTCTTTGGCTCGTTCCTTCTTCCACTTTCTGCAGTGCCTTTGGATGTGACCGGGCTTGCCACAATGATAGCAAGTGACTCCTTTTCTTGACTTGGATCTTCTCCGTGAATGGTCACGTTTGTCTGGATTTTGGGGGTATCTTGTTCTGCTTCTCCCCCTCCTTTCTGTAACTGTAACGAGTGCGTCTGAGTTGCTACTCGTAGCATTCTCCTTACGTCTGGTTTCCTCATTCAGAATGCTTTCCTTAACTGTGGTTAAGGTCAGATTCCCCTCCGACAAATTACTGAGCGTAACAGTCAATGTCTCCCAACTGTCCGGCAAGGAACTCAATAAGAATAGTGCCTGCACCTGGTCGTCAAACACTATCTTTGACGTTGTCAGTTGGTTCACTATTTCTTGAAGTTTGCCCAAGTGATCTGAAGCACTTTCGCCGTCTCTGTACTTTAGATTTACAAGCTTTTTAATTAAAAAAGCTTTGTTTTGGGCATTCTTCCGCTCATACATATCCTCCAACTTCTTCCAGATTGAATAGGCATCTTTCTCATGAGCGATATGATTTATGACGCTCATTTCAACAAACTGCCTGATGGTTGCGACTGCTTTTCTGTTAATTGACTTCCAATCGCTTTCATTTATTGAAGTTGGTCTGACCCCTTTCAACTCAATCGTTTCAAAGAGATCTTTGCAGCATAGAAGATCTTCCATTAATATCTTCCATACTGCATAGTTTGATGAGTTGAGTCTAACCATTGTGCCTGTTGTTTGTCGTCCATTTTTGACTTGTGCAGAATATTAACACCAACAGAAACCGTATACGTGAATAGTAGTATACGTGAATAGTGACCGTATGACTGAATAGTAATAGTATACGTAAACAGTACCTGTATTCGTGAATAGTAATTGTATACGTGAATAGTGCTGGGCTTACTTGAAACGGACTCAGCAACAGTAACGCAATAGTACTGTTCACTATCAACTTTGAGTTACTATTTTACTATTCATCACTAAGTCGATTCTGCAACGTCTTTCCGAACGGACTGCACCAATGGACTCGGCGTAATTTTCTCGTCGTCGTGGTATATTTATTTTCAAAATATATCCACGGATCCGGTAAACCTTCAGCTCTGATATCACTTGTTAGGGTCCCGGCAATAAAATTACGATAATAACACAGCGGAAAAATATAAATATGACACAGATATTTACGTGGTTCACCCTTTAACTGTTAGGGCTACGTCCACGGGACAAAAACTGAATAATTCTTCCACTATTAAAAATAGTAGGCTTACAAAGAGAGTAATAAAAAATAGTGGCACTCGAAAGTGTTTCCCAAATTATCCTCACTATTTTCTCTACCCGAGTTTTAGAACCCAATTCTAAAACTGAAACTCTCTCAAAAACTCTCTTCGCTCGGTTGTGTGTGTTGAGATGGCTGAGCCATCTCCTATTTATAGGAGAGGGTAGACGCGTTAAGTACGCGTCCACTGAAATACAGGTCACCTACCCAAGAAATCTCCCATTTCTTTCTTTCCTTTTTCAACTACGAGTGGGTCCTACCATATTTTCCATTCTTCTTTTTTTTATTTGTTTCAAATGTGGGTCCCCATTAAGTGGCACCGCACAACAAGTATAACATTTACCTTGCCATTACGATAAGCAAAAGTTCATATTTTTAACGTTACTTTTTGCATTTGTTTTTTCTTCTTAGCTTGGGCCTACTTATTTGATCTTATCTCCTCTTTCTTTCTTCCAATTTATAGCTTTGTATAGTTTTTGTTTTATTTAGAAGTTAAGTATTCAAGAGTTGTGCAAAGTTTCAAGGAAGCCATCCAAGTAATTTATCACTAGTTCTTATTTCTAAACTGTTAATTTTGTTATTTCTTTCATTATTCTTATTGATTATGGAATATTTATCAAGTATTATTGAGTTTTATTTAAGTACTATGTGTAACTAAATTCTTATACTAGGAGTTTGATGTAGCTTAGTCTCTTTTCCAATTTATGCAATTAGATTTATTTTTCCTATTCAAGTTATGATTTATTAATGAACCTAGTGCTTCTAGGTAGAATTTTCCCCTAGAAAGATTTATTTCAATTATCACTATCGGAAGAAGGATCTTTGATATGAAAAGGTTAATAAAACACATGAGAATAATAACTTGATGCGGAAGCTATATGGTTTGACTCATGGGGGGTTTTATGATTTATCAAACTTAAATTGTAAATTCATAAACAACTACATAACTTAATGATTTAATTCACAGTTAATTGCGCTATTGGAAGATAGGTAATTAAATGGAATTAAAATAGCTAGCAATACATCGGAAGAGCTGTTAGTGAATTCAGAGTTGTTTCCCCTACTTGAATAATTAAATTGACTAATGAACTAATGAAATAAATTGGATGGAATTAAGTGAAATCAAAACCCCTAGTAGTTTCTATTCCTTGATTTCTTTAATCAATTTTTGTTTACTTAACTCTGTTTTATTTACATTTATAAAACAATTCTTTCAATTATCGTTTAAATAATAACAAGATAACATAATTTTGGTACTTGGATTACAATCCTCGTGGGAACGATATCTTACTCATCATATATTACTTGTAGCGATTCGTTACACTTGCGAAATAAGCTGTCAAGTTTTTGACTCCGTTGCCGGGGGATTGGCAATACCAATATCAATACGAATTATCTTGTTATTAATTTAGACATTTTTGTTTTATTTCGTAATTGAAATATTTGTTTATATTATATGTATTTTTTTTTCTTTGTTTTTGTTGATTTTCTTTTTCATCATTTTTTTGCAAGTATTTGAGATGTATTATCAACAAATAGTTGCAAATTTTAATCAACAACACTTGGAGCCATTTTATGCAGCTTGGGCAAGATTTAATGAATTATTGGAAAAATGTCCTTATCATAATTTTATAAATAAATATCTCACTTACATATTCTATTGTGGATTAAATGAAGAAACTAGAAATTGGGTAGCTAATGGTATTCACCTTATAGAAAGCAGCTATGAAAATATACTTTACATGTTAAATGATATGGCAGATTTTGACTACCGTTGGCATTGGGATCAATCATTGCAGGGCTGGAATCACCAATATCCTCAAATTTTGAATATGAAGAAGAAAAACAAAAGAATTTAGAGGATTTGATTGCTGCCCTTACTAAATCTCACATTAAATTTATGAATGAAACTCGTGAGACCTTTAAAATCCAACAAACAGCAATAGAAAATTTGGAGGTACAAGCAGCAGAATTGATAACCATGGCAATTAATGGATATCGAGATGAGGAGTGCAATTCTGAGGAAACTTCATGGGAAATTGCATATTTAGAAGAAGTAAAGCCTACATGTGAAAAATGCAACTCCTTTGAAGACGAATTAAATCTCAATTTCTTGTTTTCAGATATGATTATTAATGACCATAAAAAATGTGAGGTACAACTGGAGGGGACATTGGATGAGAGTTTAAATGAAAATAAGCAGAAAGCAATATTGGTGGATGAAGAAATAATTGAGACTATTGATTTGAGCTCATCAATGGTCTTTATATATACACCACCAGAAGATCCTTTCTTTCCAATAATACCACATTTAATAAATTGTGTTCTCCATGATCTAATACAGGTTTTTCCCCAAGTTCATCCTTCAAAGCAAGATGTTGTTGGTATGACGAGCATAAATTTTCTCAAACTAGCCAATCTTGAGGGTTATTTTCAACCAAGACCCATGTGTGATACTACATGATACATACTATGGGCGAATGCCGTTATTTGATAAACTTCTCAAAAGTCGAGTTTAAAGACTTTAAACAAAACAGTAATGGAAGGCAACCCATCATTTTCTTTCTCTTCCTTTGCAAATTTTTATTTTATTTTATTTATTTTTACTTATATTTTTCATTTTGTTCTCCCATCTTATAAACCATTATTTTCTTTTATTTTGGTGTTTTATACTCATATTGCAGGTCAAAAAAAAAATTTGAAAACTGATTGAACTGCAAGAGTCAGGCTCTAGCACCCCCAGGCCGTGCTATCTAGCACCCCCGTGCTGTCTCCACAGAAAAGTACACTCATAGTCAGACTCTAGCACCCCAGGCCGTGCTATCTAGCACCCTCGTGCTACACAGCACCCCCGTGCTACCTAGCACCCCCGTGCTACCTAGCACTCCCAATCAGCCACGGTCAGCTTTACTTTACTTTTAATTATTATTATTTATTTTTTTACTCTACCTACTTTTTCTTTCTTCCTTTTTTGTTTGTTTTACTCTAATTTTTTTTTACTTTCTTTCTTTTTATGGTCCTACTCTACCCACTTTGCATTTTTTTTTCTTCCTTTCTTTTTGACTTATCGTTCACATTTTTTTTCTTTCTTCTTCTTTAATCATTTGCTTTTAATGATTCAATTTTTTTTTTCTTTTCTTTCTTTAGAAAAAAAAGTAAAAAAAATGACTTACGTTCATTTGTTTTTATTATTTGCTTTTAATTAGGATTTTTCTTTATTTTTATTTCAATTTTTTTTTCTTCTCAACAATTAGGTCTATATTATTGTTATTATTATTATTATTGTGTTATGTTATTCTTTCCCATTTTCAGCATTTAGCCATTAAAACCATACTCTTTGTTTCCTTGTCATTTGTTGTATTTGTCAATGTAATGGTGGTAAGATGTTTTCTACTTTATTTTATTTTCTTACCTTGCATTGATTATTTATGATAAGTTTGAGGAATTGATCTTATTTTTGCACACATTGGGGACAATGTGCTAGATTAAGTTGGGGAAAGGAAAATTTTAGTTAAAATTTTAATTTTTTGTTTATTTTGTTTGTTTATTTCATTAGTTTAATATGGTTGGAATAATTATGAGCAAGTTTAAAAAATTATCATAATTCATTAACTTGCAATGAATTTTGTTGTTCTTCGAAGCTAATTATTTTTTCAGCTTAATTTTAATTTTGACTTAACACGATTCTTTGATTTAACTATTTGTTTCTAAGATTATAAACACTAATTTTTTGTGAAATCTATGATATATAGATGTGTTTTAATCAAAATTTATTTAACATTGGCGTTCCTAGAATAAATTAAAATTCTGTTCGAGATAAAAATTTTAAATGCTTACATTTATAAAGAGATGATTTAGGCATTCTTTGTTAAAACTTCATATTTAGCCTAGACCACCTAAGTTAAAGTATGACCCTTGCAACCAATTTGAAGCCTATATCAAAAATTTATTATTCACCCATATTAAACCTAGCCATTAAACCAAATTAATTTTCTACCTAAGTGCAATAATGTGTAATTGAAGGATTTAATTTTTATTAAAACATAGCAATAAAGGGAGAAAATTTCATTAATACTAGCAAATGAGGAAAGAAGATTGATCTCTATTAATGAAAAAAATACATGGGAAAGAAGATTGATTTTTTTTGTAAAAAAGGTATGAGGATATTTTCTACTTTCTAATATATTATTATTCCTTATATTAACTTCAGAATATTTGTGGCAACTACCATGCATCAATGTGAATAATGTGAAAAAATAAAAATAAAATATATGCTAATGCATGGGGGAAAAATAAAATAATTAGCGTTTGAAAAAAAATAATAATAAAGAAAGAAAGGAAGAAATCCCCCACCACTCTCTCTATATATACTTAAAAGTATTTGATTGATTGTTCATCATATTTGTACTTCTACCATATCCTAATACTATTAGCCTCAAGCCCATAAAAATGGCTCATTTGGCTGAAGAAATTCTAAACCTAGATTCTGATCAGCAGCTTGAAGCTCAAGCTCATATATGGAACCATATTTTCAACTTCATAAATTCCATGTCCTTAAAATGTGCAATTCAATTAGGAATACCAGACGCCATTAACAAGCATGGCAAGCTCATGACTCTTTTCTGACCTAATCACTGCCCTATCTATACACCCAACCAAAGCGCATTGCATTCCTCGCCTGATGCGCATTTTAGTCCATTCTGGCTTTTTTGCTGTAGCAAAAATAGAAGAAAATGGCCGAGAAATAGAAGGGTATGTTCTTACTAATGCATCGAAGCTTCTTGTTAAGAAAATCCATTGAGTGTGACACCGTTCTTGCTAGCCATGCTTGATCCTGCTTTAACAGGACCATGGCATTATTTAAGCACTTGGTTCTTGAAAGATGATAGAACCCCATTTCATATATTTCACGGAACGAATTATGGGAATCTGCTGGTCAACATCCTAAGCTCAACAATTTTTTAATGAAGCTATGGCAAGTGATGCTAGGTTGGTTATGAGTATTATGATAAAAGAATGCAAAGAAGTGTTTGATGGGTTGAAGTCATTGGTTGATGTTGGAGGTGGAACAGGAACTGTGGCTAAAACTTTAGCTAATGCATTTCCTCATTGGATTGCTTTGTCTTCGATCTCCCTCATGTCGTTGCTGGTCTTCAAGATGGTGAGAACTTGAAATTCGTTGGTGGTAACATGTTCGAGGAGATTCCTCCTGCAGCTGATGCAATTTTACTGAAGGCATGTACTGAAATTTATGCTCTCTCTTTTTTCTATCTTTTCTTTATTTTACTTGGTATTAGATGAAAGGTTGTCCTTGCTTTTGAATGTCTAACCTTCTGCATGCTGCGCTGATATTCTGCTAACAATTTTTTAATTTTATTTTCGATCATAAATAGTGGATTTTGCATGATTGGAGTGATGAAGAATGCATAAAGATATTGAAGAAATGTAAAGACGCAATTAAAGGCAGAAAAGGAGGAAAGCTGATTATTATAGATATGGTGATGGAGACCCACAAACAGAATAATGACTGCATTGAAACTCAGCTTTTCTTTGACATGTTGATGATGGTGTTGGTTAGTGGTAAGAAAGAAACAAAAAAGAATGGGCTAAACTCTTTTTTGATGCTGGTTTTAGTGACTATAAGATAACCCCTGTGTTGGGTTCAAGGTGTGTAATTGAAGTTATCTTTAATTAATATTATATATCATTACCGTATATGTGAAATAGGTTGTCTCGTGCTGTATTTACTCTTAATTAAGCATTATTTTGACAATATCGTAAACTTATAGTTACATTTCCAAAATTTCTTTTTTCTCATACCTTTCTATATAAAGCTTAGCATATGAAAATACTATTTTCTTTTTCCAATGACATTGCAATTTATTGTATTTTATTTTATTTTAGGAAAGGTGCTTTTTAAGAAAAAAGATTTTGACATTATTGTTTAATACTAAGTGGATTAAATTAATAATTTCTATCGATTTACCTTCTACCAATTACAGATTCAAATAATTGTTCTCAATAGACAGATGAAATAATTATTTATAAGAAATGATTTTAGCAGAAGGAATCAATTTTTCGGATAAAAATTAATTCATTTTCAAATAGGATAATAAAAATTATTCCAAATTTTATTATTTTCGGATCCTTGCTACATTGATATCCACAGAAGAGTTTCAAAATACCAAATTTTAGAAGAGGAAAAAGTCGCACTGACAACCTCTATTGATACAAGAAATTTATCCAAACTTAATCTAAACTATCCAACCACAGGAAATTCACAATTTATTCATACATTGAACTGCCAACAAAAATGAAATAAAAAAAAAAAAGTTCACGTGGAAACTCCCTAGTAACAATGAAAAAAAAAAAAAAAAGATTAATAAATTAACAAAATCAAAAACGCATAACCTTATTAAATCTATCAACTGTTATATGCCTGGAAGATTAATACGTGATTTATTCCAAACGATGTAGATTTCGTTCTAAAAAAGAAAAACACAATGTTTTATTGAAGAAAAATAATGCTTGTCCTTATCATATCTAGCAAAATCTTGAGAAACATGAGTACTATTCAAACAATATACACATGTTAAACATATAAAATTAATTAATTCAGACACAACCCAACCCCTTAACAATAATTCTGCTAGTATTAATTACTCTCCAGGGCAATATATATATAGAGAGAGGGAGAGGTTAGAAGGTGTGTGCATCAACTTATCATATAGTTAGTACTAATTAAGTACTGTTGATGGTTTTGGTTACTAGAGAAAACATAGATGAGCTACTCAAAGCTCAGTCTCATACATGGACACATTCTCTGCAATTCTAAAGTCCATGTCTCTAAAATGTGCAGTTGAAACTAGGCATACCTGATGCTATTAGCAACCACCACGGCCAACCCATGCCTCTTTCTGACCTAGTTTCCTGCTTTACAGTTGAGCCTGCTAAAACTCACCATCTTCACCATCTAATGCGAATTCTTGTTTATTCTGGTTTCTTTTCTTTAAAAGAAGATGGCTATTTACTTACTCCATCCTCTTGTCTTCTTCTAAAAGACACTCCTTTAAATTCAAGACCTTTTATATCTCTTGTTGATGATCCTATTCTAACAGAACCGTTGTAATTGCATGAGCACATGGCTTAAAGATGATTATGATCAAACACCGTTTGTAACTGCATTTGGAGAGTCGCTATGGGAACATGCAGGGCATGAATTAGGGTTAATAACTTGTTTAATGAAGCAATGGCTAGTGATAGCTTTTTAATTAGTGAGGCGGTGATAGTCAAGTGTAAGGAGGCATTTGAAGGGTTGGATTCTTGGTTGATGTTGCAGGTGGAACTGGAAATATGGCCAAGGCTATCGCTAATACTTTTCCAAATTTGAAGTGTACTGTTTTGGATCTTCCCCATGTTGTTGCTGGTTTACAAGGCATTAAGAATTTGAATTTTCTTGCTGGGACATGTTTGAGGCTGTTCCTCCTGCGATGCAGTTTTGCTCAAGGTATACCAATTAGTTTACATCTTATTTATTTATTTATTTATTTTTTATTAACTAGAGGTATCCTAATTTACTGGATGAAGACTAAATCATGCTCGCATCTAGTCAACCCACGAAAAGGTAAGTGCTCAAACTGAATATTTACGACATCCATGAAAATCAAACCTTCAATCCTACTTAAAAGAGAAAAATATTAAACTACACACACACAAACATAAGTTTCAATATTTTACTTTTATCACTTGGAATGTGAAAATTTGATTTAGCTAACACAATTGATTTGATAAACAGGGGATTCTCTGCTTCAACACAATTAAGACAAGGGGATAATATAAAGTTATAAACACAAACTTGTAATTCCCATATTCGCATCTCCTCCTTTCTTGCTTCTGATCTGGAACTTCTCTGGACTTCAAAAGTGACCTGAAAAAAACAAAATGGAATTTCATAAGTTTACCCAATTCATGAACAAATTACAATTATTTCCTGGTTGGAAGAAACAGCAAACCCAAACATTCATATGTTAATACAAATTCAAGAAAAACAATGCAAAATTGCAAATGCATGTCTAAAAATTGAATCTTTTTGTATACAGACAATTATTGATGGAGTTCGATCCACTCCAACTTAACTTCTTTTGAAGCTGAAAGTAAACTTTTGTAGAATCTTGAGTTTTAAATTTATTTGCGGTAATTGTTTAGTAAGTTTAAATGAACCGAGACGTTTAGAACTTGGCTGGAAAAAAGTTCAAAAAAGCCTGCAAAGTAAGTTTTGCCCATAAGCAATACAAGATTATCGAACTTGATCAAGCTTTTGTATATATACGTACGATATTTATTTTAGACTTATTTGAGCCTTAAGTCCATCTTAAATTTAAAATTTTTTGAGTTGAATTCAAGCTTTAAGTTGAATTTAAGCTCAATTAGAATTTTCAGATTCGTCATTTCAAGTTGAATTTCGAACCTCACACGATCAAGCTCAACTCGATTCATTTATACCCTTAACTACAATGCTCAATGAAAACGACTTTCAGCTTGTTAGACGTGCTCATAAATTGGTATGTCTTTCATAATTCTAATAAACCGTCTTCCATTCCATTTCCTTCAATAAGGGCCTGCAAAGTAAGTTTTGCTCATATGCAATTTAAGATTAGCATTTTTTTTTTTTTTTTTTTTGGGGGTAATACAATGAGAAATCAGAACTTCAGAGTGCGCCTACAATAGGCAACACTTCTTAATCATGATCAAGCCAATTACATAAAGCAGGAGGACATAAATCCAAGATATGGGTTCTATCTTGTGACAGAGAAGCATTAGCAGCCAACCAGTCAGCACAACAGTTGACTTCTCGAAAAACGTGGGAAATTTGGCAAACCCACTCTCCTTCCAACAATCGATGAACACTAGCCACCACGGCCTGGCAACTCCCTGGCACCTCCCCTTCTTTTCTAACCATCTTAACCACAGTAAGGTAATCACATTCAACCTGCAATTTAAGATTAACAAAAAATTTTGGTTGTATACTCACAGGCAATGAGATCAGTGCCCAGTCCGTAAAGGGTCTTAATCCCAAGTGAAGGTCATGAATTGCTTCATGTGCCAATGTTTTTTAAAAGGCAATGTTTTGCACTATTTTGAAGAATTGTTTGTTTTATTTTGCCGATGTTTTCTAAAAGTAATTAGGCAAAAAAGGAAAAACAATCGAGCTATGTGAATAACGCTTATCAATTGGGGGTTAACTGGGATATGGGACTCCTTAGAAAATCTCCCTCACCAAATACTATAAGCCATAATAATTTATTATCATAAAAAAAATCTCCACACTCTCATCTCTCTATATATGCATGTTTGATCATATTTGTATCTCTATCATATCAAAATACTATAAGCCATAATAATAACAAAACCCTTAAAATAGTTTGTAATGTATATTTGTGATGCTACTCACTGTCGTCTAACTAATTAATTTTTTTTAGTACGATTAATTAGGAGCAATACAACCCACTAAAGATAAATAATGCAAATTAAAATTAAAATTAATTGTTATAAAATCAAGGATTTAATTTGGTGAGAATAAAAATTAATTATTTAAGAGAATAAAATATTGACAATTGAACTTATATATCAATCTACTTATATACAAAGCTAATCTAATAAACGTATTTGTTTGTATGGTACTGCTCAATGTGTTACCCCTAATATGACGTGGATATAATTGTATTTTCGTTAAAAAATAGTAACAAAAATATATTTTTAAATGACAATTACTTATTCACCAAGTTAATTTAATAAATATATTTATTTATATGGTATTTGCCTACCTAATATGACGTTGATATAACTGCTTTTTCGTTAACAAATAGTAACAAAATAATTTTTTTAAAATGACAATTAATTATTCATGAGCAAGCCTCGTAAATATTTTCCAAATACAACAACGCATGAAATAATATTTAAAAAAAGAATAAATTAGAAAATTTCAAAAACAATATCAAAAAGAGTAAATCACAATTATTTTTTTTATTGTTTTGTTTTAGTATCAAGAGGTATTAATCCTGTCCCATGGTTTGTGTCTTATGCTTACGGGGATGGATTCAATTACTGTTTTTTATTCAATATAAATATAAAAAATAAAAAAATAAAAATCTCCTAGATTAGTGGAGTGCAAGAAGATAGGACTTTGATTTTTGAGTGGACGCAGAGGGAAAGAAACAGCGACAGAAAAAAGAAAACAGAAAATCCTAATAAAAAGGAAAATAATATAATATTATTCGATTAGAAGAGTTGCACACCGTTCAATACACCAGACGTCATGAGTCACTCGATAAATATAATAAATAAATATAATTGTCAATATCTCATCATATTTATATCTCTACGAACCATATCCTAATACAATTAACAAACCCATAAAAATGGCTGAAGAAATTCTAAACCTAGATTCTGATCAGCAACTTGAAGCTCAAGCTCATATATGGAACCATATTTTCAACTTCATAAATTCCATGTCCTTAAAATGTGCAATTCAATTAGGAATACCAGACGCCATTAACAAGCATGGCAAGCTCATGACTCTTTCTGACCTAATCAATGCCCTATCTATACACCCAACCAAAGCGCATTGCATTCCTCGCCTGATGCGCATTTTAGTCCATTCTGGCTTTTTTACTGTAGCAAAAATAGAAGAAAATGGCTGAGAAATAGAAGGGTATGTTCTTACTAATGCATCGAAGCTTCTTGTTAAAGAAAATCCATCGAGTGTGACACCGTTCTAGCTAGCCATGCTTGATCCTGTTTGAACAGGACCATGGCATTATTTAAGCACTTGGCTCTTGAATGGTGACCAAACACCATTTCATACATCGCATGGAAAGGCATTGTGGGAATATGCTGAAGATAATCCTAATCTGAACAATCTTTTAACAAAGCTATGGCAAGTGATGCCAGGTTGGTTATGAGTATTATGATAAAAGAATGCAAAGAAGTTTTTGATGGGTTGAAGTCATTGACTGATGTTGGAGGTGGAACAGGAACTATGGGTAAAGGCTTAGCTGATGCTTTCCCTCACTTGGATTGCGTCGTTTTTGATCTCCCACATGTCGTTGCTGGTCTTCAAGATGGTGATAACTTGAAATTTGTTGGTGGCAGCATGTTTGAGGAGATTCCTCCGGCTGATGCCATTTACTAAAGGCATGTTCGTTTCTATCTTTTTCTCTGCCTTTAGTAAAATGACATCAGTCGGAGGAATCTCCTCAATCATGCTGCCACCAACAAATTTCAAGTTATCACCATCTTGAAGACCAGCAACGACATGTGGGAGATCAAAAACGACGCAATCCAAGTGAGGGAGGAAGGTTTTCAACTCACTCAAGAAGAAAAGAAAAATCACACACAGAAAACTTGTTACCCAAGATGCTCTAGACAGTTACAACTAAAAACGTCTCTCTCTTGATTTTTCCGTAACCAACCTGTAACCTCCCACTGTTGTTGTTATAAGTATGAAGAAGATAAACAGTATGTGTTTTGTCATTGCCTTCATTATCCATGCGACACCGTTTTTCCTTTTTATAATCTTTTTCTTTCTTGTATAATGAAACGACCCTCGTTGGTTATACTAGCCGTTATTCACAGCGGCTTGCTTCCTCTGTTACTGCCTTCTTCAAACCACCATCATCTTCAATCCTCTGTTAGGGTTAAAAGCATCAGATCTGATAATGGTGCAGAATTCTTGATGAAAGATTATTATGCAGCAGAGGGAATTTTACATCAAACTGTTTGTCCAGAACCCTAGAGCAAATGCAGTTGTAGAAAGAAAGCATCAGCATATACTCAATGTCACAAGAAGTCTTTTGTTTCAAGCTAACTTGCCAAAGATTTTTTGGAATTTTGCTGTACTACATGCCACTTATCTCATTAATAGAATTCCAACTCCCCCTATTGCAGGAATGCTCTCCATATGAAAAGCTTTATCATAGCCTGCCAGATCTTTCAATCTTAAAGGTTTTTGGAAGCTTGTGTTATGCAAATACTTTACAAGCTGGGAGAACTAAGTTAGAGCCTAGAGCTCAAAAGTGTGTGTTTTTTAGGCTACAAAGAGGGTACCAAAGGGTATTTAATGCTGAATTTGCATACTAGAGGATTATTGGTTTCAAGGAATGTTATATTCTACGAAACTATTTTTCCTTATTCTGCAACTCAGTTTCAACCATTATTGCCTCAACTTAATGACACATATGCAGATGCAGACTATGTTCCTATATCACCTGCAGCAGATGCAGTCAATGCAACAGGTGTAGTTGATACTCTTATGCAGAATGATGGCTCAAGACGATCCACAAGGACAAGGAGAGCCCCTCAATATTTGCAGGATTACCATTGTAATTTGGCATATCATAATCACACTACGCCTATTGCTTCTACACAACACTCTATTTCCCAAGTGCTTACCTATTCTCAGTTGTCTCCTTCCTACAAACATTTTATTTTAAATGTTTCTTGTCTTCAAGACCAAAAACATATAAACAAGCCGTTAAACATCTTGTATGGAGGGAGGCTATGGATAAGGAGCTTGAAGCCTTGGCTTTAAATAATACCTGGACTGTGGTTCCTCTTCCACCAAACAGGGTCCCTATTGGCTGTAAATGGGTGTATAAAACAAAATTGAAGTCAGATGGTTCTATAGAAAGGCACAAGGCTAGACTAGTTGCCAAGGGTTACACACAGGTTGAGGGCCAGGACTTCTTTGATACTTTTTCTCCTGTAGCTAAAGTTACAACTATCAGACTTCTCTTAGCTTTAGCTACAATGAAAGGGTGGTTTTTGGAGCAGCTTGATGTAAACAATGCTTTTCTTCATGGGGATTTACATGAAGAAATTTATATGGAGGCTCCTTTGGGGTTACAGGTTCCTGATGGTTCAGTTTGTAAGCTGCAGAAGAGTTTATATGGCTTGAAGCAAGCCAGTAGACAATGGTTTCATAAGTTAACGACTTTTCTTGTTGCTATTGGCTATCAACAATCTCATCAGATCACTCTCTATTCACTAAATCAAAAGGGGAACAATTTACTGCCTTATTGATATATGTAGATGATATTGTTCTAGCAGGGAATGATTCTTCTGAGATTAGCTTAGTCAAAGCTTCTTTGGATGCCAAATTCAAGATAAAAGATCTTGGTAAGCTAAGGTACTTTCTTGGATTGGAAATTGCTAGGTCAAAGGCAGGATTTCACATATGTCAGAGAAAGTATGCACTAGAGCTCCTAACTGAGTATGGAGTTTTAGGTGCTAAGCTTCCTCCTCTCCTATGGATTATAATGCCAAATTCAGCAAAGATGATGGTGATTTGTTGACTGATATAACAAGTTACAGAAAACTAGTGGGGCAGCTATTATACCTCACTACCACAAGGCCAGATATTATTATGCTGTCAATACCTTGAGCCAATTTCCTCTCTGCACCAAGAACAACTCATTATCAGGCATTGCTCAAGATTCTTAGATATGTTAAATCTAGTCCTGGTAATGGTTTATTCTATAAAGCTAGTTCGGCACCAAAGCTAACTGCCTTTAGTGACTCTAATTGGGACGGGTGCCCTGACACAAGGCGCTCTATAACAGGTTATGCAATTTACCTGGGAGATTCTTTGATCAGCTGGAAATCAAGAAGCAAGTGATTGTGTCCAGATCTTCTTCAGAAGCTGAATATTGAGCTCTTGCTATCACAACATGTAAGCTTCAATGGTTGAGCTATCTGCTGTCCGATCTTGGTCATAATTTATCTGCACCCATCAGTCTCTTTTGTGATAATCAATCAGCAATTTATCTCACAGCTAATCCTGCCTTTCATGAGCGATCGAAGCATATAGAGATAGATTTGCCATTTTATTCGAGAAAAGGTTAATTCTGGCCTTGTTCATCTTATGCCTATTTCTACAGAGCTGCAGCTTGCTGACTTGTATACCAAATCTCTTTCTCCTTCACGCTTTAAGTTTCTCATGTCCAAACTGGGCATGTCTGACATCCATGGCCCAGCTTGCCGGGGGGGGGGGGGGTGGGGTAACAGAGGATTGAAGATGATGGTGGTTTGAAGAAGGCAGTAACAGAGGAAGCAAGCCGTTGTGAATAATGGCTAGTATTAAGCAACGACGTCGTTTCATTATACAAGAAAGAAAAAGATTATAAAAAGGAAAAAACGGTGTCGCATGGATAATGAAGGCAATGACAAAACACATACTGTTTATCTTCTTCATACTTATAACAACAACAGTGGGAGGTTACAGGTTGGTTACAGAAAAATCAAGAGAGAGACGTTTTTAGTTGTAACTGTATAGAGCATCTTGGGTAACAAGTTTTCTGTGTGTGATTTTCTTTTCTTCTTGAGTGAGTTGAAAACCGTCCTCTGTTTTTCCTCTCTTGTATCTGAAATCTGTAATCTTCTGCACTTGTATCTGTTATCTTCTTCTTCAATGAGATGAATTCAATCAAATTTTATAGGGAAAGCATCAGCTAAGCCTTTAGCCATAGTTCCTGTTCCACCTCCAACATCAGTCAATGACTTCAACCCATCAAAAACTTCTTTGCATTCTTTTATCATAATACTCATAACCAACCTGGCATCACTTGCCATAGCTTTGTTAAAAAGATTGTTCAGATTAGGCTGATGCCTTTTTTTTTTTTTTTTGTTCCTCTTTTGTATCTGTTAACAATTTTTGGTTCTTATGGTTGGTTATAAGCAGTGGATTTTGCACGATTGGAGCGATGAAGAATGCATAAAGATATTGAAGAAATGTACAGAAGCAAATTAAGGGCAGAAAAGGAGGAAAGCTGATTATTGTAGATATGGTGATGGGAACCCACAAACAGAATAATGACTCAATTGAAACACAACTTTTCTTTGATATGCTGATGATGTGTTGCACAATGGTAAAGAAAGAAACAAGGAAGAATGGGCTAAACTCTTTTCTGATGCTGGTTTTAGTGATTATAAGATAACCCATAAGTTGGGTTTAAGATCTGTAATTGAAGTTTATCCTTAATTAATATATGATTAAGTAAAAGCTCCACTATTGGTGAGAGATGGACAGGCTGAAGTTTGAGCAGGTTAATAGCTATAGGTTATAATTAAGTTTGATGGAGGAGGAGATTAATTCTCTTCTAGTTCTTTTGGTTTGGTTATTGTGATTGTAAATCTCTAGCACAAGAGATTTCTATTATTGCTTTAATAAATATTTGGTTTGATCGAGCCTGTAACGCCCCATTTTTTCTGTGTCTGAAATAGTAAGTTACCGGTCTGTTGAATAGTATCATCGGTCCGAGAATAAATATTATTTTTGTCCGGAAAATTACTATGTCTGTTTAATATTTTCTTTAATATTTTTGGAGTATGTATACATTATTTTTATGGGTTAACAAGTAAGTAATGAATATTTTTTGGAGACATTAGAGAATTAGTGAAATAGTGATTATGTGGTTATATTAATTAAAGAATTAGAAGACATTATTTTTATGGAGTAATTGAGATGGGTGTTATATTAATTAAGGAAATTAGAGGAATTATTTTTAAGGACTTAAATTTAAGAATTTTTATGGAGATAAATAATATTTTGAAGGAAATTTAATTTGGAGAATATTGTAGCCATTAGATTGAATTACATTGCTCAATCCTAGCCATCCAATTTTGGTGAAAGGACCAAATTACCCTTTAGTCAACTCCATTATTTGAGCAACATGTTTCTTCCTCTTCCTATCCATCTAACGTGAACTTCTTTCTTCTTCTCCTCCATTTTAACTTGAGCCTCTCTTTCTCTTCTCTTTGTTTTCTTCACTTATACTCACTAAATCCACCAATTGTGACACCACTCAACTTGATCTAATTAATCAATCTTTGAGATTAAAGCTTGAGAAATGATATTTGGTGAATAATTTCAAGTAATTTGGAGGACAAAGGGTGGATAACTTCCTACCAAAGATAAGGGAAAACTAAGGTATCAAGAGTCTTATTTAAGCTTGTTAGAGCTTATGTTTAAGGTAAGTGTTCATAAATCCTCTTACCTTGTTTAAATTTTTGATTTTGTGAAGTTTATACTATTTTGTGAAAATTGGAAATTTTATATGAAATAATTTGATTATTGAATTTTGGTGGTATACATGTGTTCTTGGGAGATTTCTAAGCATGCTTATATGTTGAATTGATGAGGAAAACATTTTCTTCTTCATCCTCCAAGAGTGGCAAGAACCTATTGATGAATAAGGCCTTAAGTTTTCTTGTTATTCTTTGAGGATTTGTGATCTTAAGATGATATTTGATGAGTATTGAGTATGTGGTAGAAATCTCTACCTTGTATATGATTTAAGTAAGCTGAAATTAGGACAAAGTGTTATTGGGTGTGATTAAGGACTGTTTTTCGATCCTTTTGATTTTCCATTGGTGTCTGAGTCCTTCATGAAAGTTTTAGGTCTACTTCTTAGCTTTCCAACCCATCCTCTTGTGTCCAATTTGGATATATATAGCTCAACTATGGCTAAAACACCTAAACTAACTCTGTTATGACGGGCCACATGCATTACTGAATTGAGTGCCCATTTTGACCACTATAATGGTAATATTATGTTCTGAGTTCTTCATAACAGTTGTTTCCCGTGTCTTGATACTTCTCTGGTTTTGGATTGGTTTGATTTGAGTGTTTTGGATAAGTAGGAATTTGATAAACATTGAAATTAGTTCGGCGCTGAATCAGGTCTAGACTGTTGGTCTGTGTTCCTAGCTTTTGTTTGCCATCTTAAAGATTGATCTGGGCTGTGGTCCCTTCATAACATTTGTAGTATTTTGTCTTAGCTTTCTAATGAATCAAACATCACTCAATTGGAGACACAGAACTTAAGTTATGTCTTAAAAACCCAGCAAAGGTCAAGATTATATTAATGCTGGAAATTTTCTATGTCTTAAATCATAGGGTTTATTGGATAAAAGTATGTATAAATCATGTGTGATGAAGTTCTCTTGATTATTTGTGTGGTTTAGCATTTACTTGAACAATAAGTTTAACAAGTGTTGTAGTGGATATGTTGAAATGGATATAAATTGAAAAGTGTGGAATTGGTTTAGATTAATGCATGATGAGGGTTGAAATTGATACTTTTGTACATAAGAGTTGTGTTAGCATGCTTGATTGGAGAAGGAAATTCCTCCCCTTGGTACCACCTTAGTGTAGTAAGCTTACTTAATTATTTTATATATATGATATAAATATGATTATTTGATAACTTTTATATATTAGAGTTTTAACAAAGAAATGGGTATTTAAGGTGTATGTGCTTTGAATTTTGAATAAGAAAGTTTTAAAAGAAAAGGAATTTATGATAAATTTCCTATATTGAGTAATTATGTTTAAGTATATGAGTTACTTAAGTTCTAAAGTAAGCTTACATGTATGATTTCACATGATAAGAAATTGTCTATGTTAAGTAATTATGTTTAAGTATGATTCTAAAGTAAGCTTGCATTATGAATTTAAGAAGACTAAAGAATAAGACAAGTTTTCTGATAAGTGATATGAGAAAGAATTAAAACAAGGATTTTGGGCTCTAATATACTTAGTGTGAATTTGATGCGTGATTTGATTTTTATTCTATCTGATGAGCATGCTCGGCATTTGATGCCATTCTGATAAGAAGCTATGATCGTATGCTAGACACGTGGGTGTTTCTGTCTGTTAGGGCGGACGCGCTTTATATATTCTGAATCTGTTGGCGACCTAAGGCCATTCTGAATCTGTTCTGAAAACTTATATGCTTCTCTTTCTCCTAAGTGTATGCGAGCCCTATGGAAAATATCTGTATACAATTAAACGAATGAGATCATATTATTTTAGTAAACATTACTTTGGAAATTACTGATTATGTTATCAAATGAATTTTCAAAGCATGATATTTCGATACATAGTATTAAAAATAAAGAGTATATGTATTGGTATAATGTTTAAGTAATGAATTTATGATTTGAAAGAATTAAATTATTTATGTTAATAATTATAAGTTTATTTAAGGAACCAAAGTATTTATGATGATAAAATGTCTTAAGTAAAGGATTTATGGTATAAAGAATTAAATTCTTTATGTTATTAATTACTAGTATATGTGCTATTTGTTTTGCTATAATGGAAATGTATGTTGAATTTTAATGCATTTATGATTGTAAATAATTTATGAAATTTGTTTTAAAGTAAGTTGCTATCGCAACTTGGTAAGTATGTGAATTATGAGCACCACTGAGTTTTATACTCAGCGCGTCGATTTTTATCACGCGTAGGTTGAAGATGTTGTTGCTACTTGAGATTAGAAGATAGTATCAAAGCAGAAGTGACTAATTGGGAGTAGTCGATTGAGATTTATATAATGAGAATTATGGCATGTATAATTGTTACATTTCCAGATATTATGTTATTTGAAATATAATTGAAGTATGTAATTATAAAGTATTTTGATGTATATATTTGGAGAGAAGAATAAGATTTATTAAATGATTGAATATGAAATATTTGAAGTCAGTTGATATGATTAGTTCATTAAGACTTGATAGATATAATGAATGCAATTAATTGATGGATCTAAAATACTATTGAGGATTTATTCAATTATGAAAATATAAAAGTGTTGTTATATTATAAAGATTATTTGGAGATGTTGAAAGTTTAGAGTTTAATTGGGAGTATTTTGTATTCACATGTTTGGCGAGCTCAGTTTTTAAAGGGATATTCTTACAATATTTCTGTAGGAATTTTCCCAATGTATATAAAAAAAAAAAATGCAAGGAAAATGAATGAAATCACTATTATAAAATAAAAAAAAAATTTACTCGCTAAACTTGTGAATACTCAGTTACTTCTAATTCATAATTTAGTTTTATGATTTATATGTTAAGTTAAGACGGTGTCTCCGGCACCGAATGTGGCATCCGCCGTCGGGTCTCTCGGGACTGGGTGGCGGGTGTTACAGAGCCAAAACTCACAATATGATCCAAAAAAACCCACGTCTTGACACTATCCATTTCCACAATAGTTAATTTACAAAATGCTCCTGACAGTGATTTCGCAAGTGTACGAAATTGCAATAAGTAATATAGAATGAGAAGAGTATTGTATCCAGAGGGATTGTATACCAAGTTCTAAAATTATATTAACCTATTATTATTTAAACGGCGATCTAGAAAAATTATTTTAAGAAACTAAATTCGACAAATAAAGATAATAAAAAGAAATCAAACAAGGGCAATTATTGATTAAAAGAATCAAGGATTTAAAACTATTAAGGATTTGTCTTAATTCTATCCAATTTATTTTATTAGTTCGTTAATCAATTTTAATTGTCAAAGTAGAGGAAACAACCCTAAAATTATTAACACGTTCTCCAGATGTATTGTTAGTTATTTTAACCCGGTCTAATTATCCATCTTCCAATAGCACAATCAAATATGAATTAAATCATTAAGTTTTATGGTTGCTTATGAATTCATAACCTAAGGTCGTTAACTTATGAAAACGCCCCATGAGTCAAACCTTAAAGCTTCCGCATCAAGTTATTATTCTCGTGTAATTATTACATTTTTCGTATCAAAAGCCCTTATCCCGATAGTGATTAATGAAATAAATCAATCCAGGAGTATTAAGTTTAATAATAAATTATACTTTGAATAAAGAAAAACAAATCTAATATTATAAATTGGAAAAGAAATTAAGCTATATCAAATCCCTATTATGAGAGTTTAGTTGATTTTTCTTGGGCGTGCTAGAGTCTGAGTGTCCCACTTGATTTTTCTTGAATCCAGTACGGGCGTGCTGAGGTGCACGGGCATGGCGTGGTAGAGCCTGAGTGTTTTGATTATTTTGCTCTTTTCTATGCCAAAAACCTTATAAATTTCCTTAAGATCAAATGAATTATGATTCAGGGAAGCTTGAACAAAAACATAAAGAAAACTAATAAAAACTAATTAAAATAATTAAGAGCACTGAAAATCCTAATAAAAACCATATTAAAAATACTAAAGAAATAAACACCTATCACTTCCATTGATTTTTTTATTTTCATAATTTAGAGAAAACTGTGGTTAACCTACAACGATGTAGAGAGGAAAACAATTAATCTATCATAACTTGTATCCACTAACTTCTTAGCTAAGATTGGATTAAGAATGTTAAATATATCTTCTGTGAGGCAACTTTGTTTGCTGAAGATAAGTCTCTTAATTCTAATGTTTTTGAGAGCATACTACTAGATTATGATAGAGGCTTAATCACCAACAAAGCCTGAATCTTTGATTTTCTTTTTTTAATTTATTTTTTTTGAAATTTGGCAAATACTTTTAATTTTGTTGATCAATGCCCTATATTTATTTTCTATATAATTTTTCATTGTCAATTCTAGCATCCGAATAAAGTCCATTGGATGCGATCGGCAGCTTCGGTAATGAAAGAACTCAGTTAGCGTACCTTGGATATGCCAATTATTATACCATGGATATGCGAATTGCCTACAGACACAGTCCATATTTTTATTTTTCAAATTTGGTAGTGTTAAAGGGTACTCTAGAAATGATATTCTTGAATACGCATATAAAATTATTGAAAAATATCTATTGCTGTAGCTATGATGAAGATTAATCAGTTAACAATAATCAAGTTAACAATTGTAGTTTAAATCAAATTAAACTACAATCAAGTGTTAGATGTTCTGCAAAAATAAGGCAAACAGAGAAATTGAGGAACAATGTGTACACCAGCTTTTTCTATACTTCGCTTACAAATGGGAAGTAACGAAAGAAAAGTGATTCGGCTAATAAGTAAATATGGAAAAGACAGATGCTTCCCCCCAAGACCAAAACCAATGCAAGTTAACTGTTCGGTGAAGTTAGTTCTTACTGTGCATCTCCATACTGCAGCCTGATTCTTGATTCCCACAGTTATCATGTTGAATTTGTTTTTCCATCTTGGAATACATGGCCATGCCTGGAGTTGAAAAGGCCAGCAAGTCCTCGTCCTTTGACAAGTTTTTCCAGGTCTTCGAGTTTGCGTTTAAGAAGTTCAACTTCCTTCGCTAATTCTTCATCTCTTTGTTTCATCTCCTGCAACAGCAGTACATTTGCTTAAGAACAGACTAGAGCATTAAGTGTATATTTCCAAATATTAATTGCAAGCAAAACATCTGAATCCCTGACTAATGAGTGAAGATATTTGTTTTTAACAGCTGATAACATAACCAAAACACATATAGAAAGGGCAAGAGCACCGGTAGGTCATAAACTAAAATTCTCCACAGCTCAAACAGAAGCATAAACCAAAGTGATAAAGGTTTGACAAGCACTTATAATTCCTAGTTGATGGTACCCAAACCACTATTACACATTTGAAGTTAACATTTGATAAGATAATTTAGATAGACACAAGTAGAGTAAATTGCACCACTTTCTGATGGATCCATTCCATGTGAGGAAATGGCATATTCAATAAATAAATAGGACAATGCATCAACTTGATTTTCCATGATTAGAAATTTTACATTTTAGAATTCCAGGCAACCCATGCCTGCAGCCTACACAGATTATATAATTTTTTGAGACCAAGTGGATAATGCTTGAATTAAATACCTTATCATCTTTATCATATTCCATCCATCTGTCAACTCCCTTCCTTCCTCAATTGCAATAAAGAAAAATACAACGAAAAATGGATAATGGGCAGAAACAAAGCTTCTCTATTAGAAAGGTGTATAAAAATGTCAATCAAAATATAATGTCAGGGCAACACAATGGGTCAAGGGATGATATAAAGTTAAGAACACATACTTGTAATTCCCGTATTCGCATCTCCTCCTTTCTTGCTTCTGATCTGGAACTCCTTTGGACTTCAAAAGTGACAGCAGCTGCAGCAACCTGAAAGAAATGGGAATTTCATCAGTTTACCCAATTCATGCAAACCAGTTTAGAATTATTCCTGCTTGGAAAAAACAATGTATGAAATTTATATACCAGAAAACAAAAACATTTAGATGTTGATACACATTCAAGAACAGCAATGCAAAATTGCAAATGTATGCCTAAAAATCCAATCTTTTTTATATAATTTTAGACCAGTAACAGGAACCGGAAGAGAGAAATACCGTAAAAACAAAGAGTTCCCCAATAAGATCAGCTGCAGCTTGGACAGCCTTCTCCTCATCCAAAGGACGTATTGCAACATTAGTTGCATGACCGTAAATCCGCCTTTGCACTGTTGTTGTGAATCGATGGTTTGCCTAATAAAGGAAAATAAACTGAAATCGACAAAGTTATAGATAAAGACAGAATATTTACAGATCAAGAATTGACATAATTGCACAAGAAGGGAAACGAATAGAAGAGAAGAGAACCTGTGCAATGCTGATTATGAACTGACGGAACCTGGGGTGCAGCCCTGCTTCCTTCTTGAGCCTATTGGCTATGGGTTTGCAAACCGTTTTGAGAGCAAGCGTTCCTAGCTTTACCACTGGTAAAATCATATTACTTCTTTATACGTTTTCGACCACTTCACTTGTTTGGTTGCAGCGCACATAAGCCGTTCGACGTTGTTACTCAAAGAAATAAAAGATGAACTAGGAGACAAGCAGAGAACCACCATACAATCGCGCCTTCTCGACACAGAAGGTTTTTTCAGACGGCGCGCTTTAACCACGTGTCATAATTATAATATGCTTTGTCAGCTGACTGCGCTCTGCCAAAAACGACATCGTTTTTTTTAGATGAAATCTCGTTATAGTAATGCGTGTCATGAAATCTGTGACATATAGCTAACCTGTCGTTCACCGACTGCGACAAGCCCTACAAGGACTCCACTTGACAAACTGCAAAACTTCTTCATTTAGGCTTCTTTTATTTTTAGAAATAACTTATTTGAAAAGTATTTTTAGATTTTGATATTTGAATTGTAGAAGAAAATCAGTTAATGACAAATATTTTAGTTATTTGAAGTAATATTAATGATATTATTAATTATTTATTAAATTGTTGAGAAAAACTGAAAAACTTTTTAGATATTAAATTAAAAAAGATACTGAAAATTTTTTATTATTTAAAATATCAATGCTATTATTAATTATTTAGTTAGTTAAAGAACTATTTTTTCTATAAATTTTTTTATCGTTGTATATTATATTTATTAAGTTGTATTTAATATATTATTAAAAATCTGTTTTCCGCTTTATCAAATTATCATCTTATTTGTAAAATTATTAAATTATAGAAATTGTAGCGCCATTAATTTATTTTAAATAAGTATACAATTCAATTAAATGTTTAGGCTTTAGTTAAAGTTTATAATTTAAACGATTTATCTTATCATAGATAATTCCATACAAATAAAATTTTTCAATTCAAATGGATGATACATAGATGGATGTATTATTTATTGTATAATTAATTATTTAACAGTAAAATATACTTTAATTATTTATTAATATTAATTAGGTTTTTACCAAATTAAAAGTTCCAGAAAGCAAGAATGCTTTTCCCTTAGCAAAAAGATATAGTAAAATTCTTTTACGTCAAAATAACAGGAGATATTCAAAGCCTCCTATGAGTTGTGATTCTTAATTTCAACAACCTAATATTTCGTGGACTACCTTTCAAACGAATACCTAGATGAGACAAAAACCTTTCCAAAAAAAGCTAGTGAAGGCCAAGAAGATAAATGAAAAAACAAAACTAACAATTAATTTATTTGATAATTAATAATAAATAATACAGCAAATGAGAGAGTATCTTATAAGACAGCATTAATAAATTAGTCAATGGAAAAAGAACGCATATAAATTTTTTTAATTAAATCAATATTCATGTGAATTGCATTCAGATCAAGACGGAATAAAAGAAGCCCTCCATTTTGCTTTCTTTATGCTTTCGTTTCTTCGAAAAGTTTTGAAACAGAAATAATCAATTTATTAATTAGTAGAATATTCAAAAATTTGGGAATGTTTAGTAATTAATTACTTGATTGCATTATGTACATGGAATCAGTTGGCAAGACATCAATACAAAATTATTCCAATTCAAACAACATATTCACCGTCGCTTAAACCGAATTAAAAGAAAAAAATATTTTTAAAAAGCTACATGCACTTCATATACAACTAAATAATTGCTCACTAAAGAAAAGATTTTTTATTCACATGTAAGTGGAAGATTGAGGAAGGTAGAGAGATATATAGATCATTAGCAATCCAATCCAGTGCCATGAACGTTTTTTATGTTGTTAATTTTATTATTTATATATAGTAAGAGTTAAATCTGATAGCTAAGTTTTAACTAGACTTTGTAATTTAAATAATTTGTTCGTATAGATAATAATTCCATATGGACAAAGTGATCTTATAAAAATATTAAAATCCAATCAAATCATAATTTGTTAGTATAGATAATAATTCTATATGGATAAAGAGACCTTAAAAATATTAAAACCCAATCCAATTATAATAAAATGAAAAAGAAAGTAAAAAATCTATAAAAAATGATAAATAAGAATGTTGAATAGAGAGAACGTGTTAGCTTATTTTTTACTTCAAGATTATATATAGATTAGGAAGGTAGATTTTCTAAACAAATATATTTTTTTGGTTAAATATAACAAATATTTTTAATTGTAACATTAACTAAGTACTCTTACGTGCGTGGGTTCATGACATTGTCAACTACTTGCAAAGCATGATAAGACGATTAAGCGTTGTAACTTTCACAATAGCTGGAGACAAAAGGCACCATATGCCATGCCGATCCCCATAAGTTAAAGGTAAAGGAATCCATCAGTAGTAGCTTTGATTGGTCTTGTCATTTATATGAGAAGTAAAAAATATCGTGTAACACTCGCCGCCCAATCCTGAAAGATCCGACGGTGGATGTCACATTCAGTGCCGGAGGCACCGTCCTAACCTACATATAAATCATACAACCATATTATGAATTAGAAGTGACTTAGTATTCACAAGTTTAGCAAGTAATAATATTTTGTTTTGAAAATGATTTGGGAGAGTCCTACAGAAAAACTGCAAGAGTTTCTCCTAAAAATAGAGGTTACCAAACATATGAATACAAAACACTCCCAAATTCAAACTCCAAACCCCATCAAACTCCAATAACAACACAATAACACTTCTATAATTTCATAACTACATAATTACTCAATAACATTTTAATATTCATCACTTAAATACATTCATTATATATATATATCAAGTCCTTATTTTCTTAATCATACCAACTATCTTAAACGAGAATAAACTATATGATCTCAGGATATGTTCTATAATCTCATCATGCTTTATGAGAATTTACTTTATGCAAATCTTTGAATGTGATATTTAAACTAAATTAATATCACCTTACTATATTTATATTTGTAGACCTTTGTTATTGAATTTAAGTGTATGGTGAAGAAAAAATAAGGAGAAGAAGAATGGGGAGTTGGCGTTAACACGGAGAAGAAGAAGAAAAGAAAAAGTGTTGCTCAATAATTGAGAAGTTGACTTATAAAGCAACTAAAGGGTAGTTTAGTCTTTTCCCACAATTGGATGGCTAAGATTAAGTCAAAAGTAATCTCATCTAATGGCTACAAATAATCTCCAATTAAATTCCTTCAAAATATTATTTATCTTCATAAAATTCTCAAACTTAATCCTTAAAAATTCCGCAAATTTCCTTACTTAATATAACACCATAATTCACTATTCACTAATTATCTAAATTCTCCAAAAATATTCTTTACTTATTTTCTACTCATAAAAATCATGTATGCATAATCCAAAAATATTAAATAAAATATGACACATAGATAGTAATTTTTCGGACCAAAATAATACTTATTCCCGAACTGATGGTACTATTCACAGAGCGGTGGTACTATTTACAGACCGGTAAAACTATTATTTTAGACACAGAAAAATCAAGGCGTTACATATCGAGTTATTAGTTGGATATTTTAATTGGATTTTACAAAATTGGGATCCATTAATTTGTGATTCTTGTCCACTTCTAGTGCAAATCCATCAAAAGTTTTTTTTTTTTCAGAAAATGTTGTTTTACTATATGTTTTTGGTTTTCATGGGTTTATTAGGAAAATTTGGAGTTCTATTGTTAGATTATATATATATATATATTAAACTATAGGTATCCGGACTCTATTATTAAGGACCGTCTAATTCGACTCGGGACTTAATCACAGTTAAAGCTCTTCGTGTTTCCATGTAGGTGAGTTTAATGGACATCGAAATCAAGAGCTCTTGATTTTTTTTATATTTTAGATGTGTTGTTGATGGGTTTTGCTAGTTTTGATATTAGAAATTGTGTTGCCATTGGATGAAATTGTTGGCATTAAGATTGAATCTTGCTGTGTGTTCAGATGTTGGATTGTATTTTTTTTTCTTCTTATTTTTATCGGAGGTGGGAAAATAAAGGAAATGAATTTCTGTTTATTGTTTGGTTGGGATTGAAAATTTGACAATTCTATATATCGGTGGTCCATATACTGCCAAATGGTTTATTGAAAAAAATTTCTTGAATATATCCGGGTGTTCCCATACACTAAGTCAATTAAAAAAATATTATTATTTTTATCTTTTTTTTCTTAATGTATGATTAAAAATACTATCATTTAAAGTATAACATTATTTGTAATTGATTTAGTGTATAAGTGAGTTCATAAACTGGATATAGGTAAGTGTTTTCCTTTATTGAATTAATTTATTATATGGATGAAGCCATACACTAGATAAATAAATATATATAATTATCGTATCATAAACCAAATCAATTTTTTTATTAGTTTTTATCAAGGGCATCATCTCACATCCCGTTTAACGGTTAAATGAGAAACTAATCCCTTTTATTATTAAATTAGAGATTTTATTGGTAAATGATTATCATTAATCAGAAATTCTATTCATGAAAAAATACATGGGAAAGAAGATTGATTTTTTTTTTTTTTTTTTTTTGTAAAAAGGTGTGAGGATATTTTCTACTTTCTTATATATTATTATTCTTATATTAACTTCAGAATATTTGTGGCAACTACCACGCATCAATGTGAATAATGTGAAAAAAATAAAATAAAATATATACTAATGCATGGGGGAAAAATAAAATAATTAGCGTTTGAAAAAAAATAATAATAAAGAAAGAAAGGAAGAAATCCCCCACCACTCTCTCTATATATACTTAAAAGTATTTGATTGATTGTTCATCATATTTGTACTTCTACCATATCCTAATACTATTAGCCTCAAGCCCATAAAAATGGCTCATTTGGCTGAAGAAATTCTAAACCTAGATTCTGATCAGCAGCTTGAAGCTCAAGCTCATATATGGAACCATATTTTCAACTTCATAAATTCCATGTCCTTAAAATGTGCAATTCAATTAGGAATACCAGACGCCATTAACAAGCATGGCAAGCTCATGACTCTTTCTGACCTAATCAATGCCTATCTATACACCCAACCAAAGCGCATTGCATTCCTCGCCTGATGCGCATTTTAGTCCATTCTGGCTTTTTTGCTGTAGCAAAAATAGAAGAAAATGGCCGAGAAATAAAAGGGTATGTTCTTACTAATGCATCGAAGCTTCTTGTTAAAGAAAATCCATCGAGTGTGGCACCGTTCTTGCTAGCCATGCTTGATCCAGTTTCAACAGGACCATGGCATTATTTAAGCACTTGGTTCTTGAATGATGATCCACAGACATTTTATACATTTCATGGAAAGACATTTTGGGAGTATGCTGGTCAAGATCCTAAGCTCAACAATTTTTTAATGAAGCTATGGCAAGTGATGCTAGGTTGGTTATGAGTATTATGATAAAGAATGCAAAGGAGTGTTTGATGGATTGAAGTCATTGGTTGATGTTGGAGGTGGAACAGGAACTGTGGCTACAATTTTAGCTAATGCATTTCCTCACTTGGTTTGCTTTGTCTTCGATCTCCCCCATGTCGTTGCTGGTCTTCAAGATGGTGAGAACTTGAAATTCGTTGGTGGTAACATGTTCGAGGAGATTCCTCCTGCAGCTGATGCAATTTTACTGAAGGCATGTACTGAAATTTATGCTCTCTCTTTTTTCTATCTTTTCCTTATTTTACTTGGTATTAGATGAAAGGTAATCTTGCTTTTGAATGTCTAACCTCCTGCATGCTGCGCTGATATTCTGCTAACAATTTTTTAATTTTATTTTCGATCATAAGCAGTGGATTTTGCATGATTGGAGTGATGAAGAATGCATAAAGATATTGAAGAAATGTAAAGAAGCAATTAAGGGCAGAAAAGGAGGAAAGCTGATTATTATAGATATGGTGATGGAGACCCACAAACAGAATAATGACTCCATTGAAACTCAGCTTTTCTTTGACATGTTGATGATGGTGTTGGTTAGTGGTAAAGAAAGAAACAAGAAAGAATGGGCTAAACTCTTTTTTGATGCTGGTTTTGGTGACTATAAGATAACCCATGTGTTGGGTTTAAGGTCTGTAATTGAAGTTTATCTTTAATTAGTATTATGTATTACTACCATATATGTGAAATAGGTAGAGTAATATGTGGGTTTGTTTCAATTTGTGAAAAGTGAGAGTAGGGGTCGAATTCTATTTAGAGGCTTTACTATAAATGTTATTAACGAGTTGGTGAATATTACTCAATGAGGAGGTTGTCTCTTGCTGTATTTACTCAATGAATGTTTTAAAATAATTGTTTAATACTACTAATTACAGTTTGAAATAATTGTTTTGAAGAGACAGATGAAATAATTATTTATATTAAAAAATTATTTTATTTTTTAGGTAAGACTTTTGTAGCCATCACATTCACAATTTCAAATTTACAAATTACAAAATTTTATAAATGTCATTATTTGAACATCTAATTAAACACAAATGGATTGTTTTATTGAGCATAATATATAATAATTTAATTATGTAGACGAAAATTTCATTAGATTTTATTAGCAAAATCGTATTACAAGTGAATTTTTATGCTATTAGATAGTATTTTTCTAAGAACACTGCACACACGAATGAAAAGGATAAGATTAAAATCCTTTAAGATTTTGTTTAGAAAAGAGAGAGAAGAAAATAATAAAACGTATATCACATTAAATGATGTAATTTTTCAATTTAATAATAAAAATTAAATTTAAATCGAAGTTTTTGAATTTTTTAAAAATTAATATTAGAAATCCTTTCATTAAAGAGGAGTATATAAACCAACCACCAATTGGTCCAGTATAATGAAGCGTTGGATCCTATAAGCAATGTCTAAGACTCGAACTCTAGATACCAGACGATTTAAAAAAAAAAAAAAAGAGGAGTACATAATATTCAATTTGAGTAAATCAAAAACTTAAACGCGCTAAAGTGGAAAAAAAGAAGATGAAATTTGAGTAAATCAAAACTTAAACGTGCTAAATTGGAAAAAAAAGAAGATGAAAACCATTGATATTTTTTTACAAATTTGCCAATTCAGTAATAAAGAAAATAATAAAGGACATAACTTGAGTATTTTTATAGGAATAAGAAATGATTTAGCAGAAGAAATCAATTTTTCGGAAAAAAAAAATTCATTTTCAAATAGGATAATAAAAAATTATTCCAAATTTTATTCTTTTCGGATACTTGCAACATTGATATTCACAGAAGAGTTTCAAAATACCAAACTTTAAAAAAGAAAAAAGTCGCACTAGCAACCTCTATTCATACAAGAAATTTATCCAAACTTAGTCTAAAATATCCAACCATAAGAAATTCACAATTCATTCGTACATTGAACTGCCAACAACAATGAAATAAAAAAAAAGTCCACGTGTGATGAGGCGCTGGATTTCATAAGTAATGTCTAAGATTCGAACTCTAAATACCAGACGATTTAAAACAAAAAAAAAAAAAAAAGGAGTACACGATATTAAATTCAAGTAAATCAAAAACTTAAACGTGCTAAAGTGGAAAAAAAGAAGATGAAAACCATTGATATTTTTTTTTTCAAATTTGCCAATTCAGTAATAAAGAAAATAATAAAAGACATAACTTGAGTATTTTTATAGGAATAAGAAATGATTTTAGCAGAAGAAATCAATTTTTCGGATAAAAATTAATTCATTTTCAAATAGGATAATAAAAAATTATTTCAAATTTTATTCTTTTCGGATACATTGATATCCACATAAGAGTTTGAAAATACCAAATTTTAAAAAAGGAAAAAGTCATACTAGCAACCTCTATTGAGCAATCCTTGTCAAATCTAGCAACATTTTCACCCAATATTTATCACAATCTTGAGCAAAAGTGAGCCTTGTTGAAACAAAAGTGAAATTACACACATATATTATTTACAAAAAAAAATAATAATAATAATTGAGGTTCTAACCCAGTTTAATTAGGTGTGTACTAGGGCCGCACAGGACCCATGCGTTGACAGGCTTTTTCGCAAGTATATGAAATCACAAACAAGTAATAAAGAATGAGTAAAATATCGTCCCACGAAAATTGTATACCAAGTACGAAAATTGTGTTACCTACTATTATTTAAATGATAAAAAGGAAAATAGATTGAAAAATAAAATAAAACAATGAGTAAGAAATCAAACAAAATATTTGATGAAAATAAATCAATGATTAAAAACTATTAGGAATTTTGACTTCACTTAATTCTATCCAATTTATTTTATTAGTTTGATAATCAATTTTAATTGTTCAAGTAAGTGAAACAATTCTAAAATTACTAACAAGCTCTCCTGATGTATTGTTAGCTATTTTTAACCCAGTCTAATTACATATCTTCTAATAACGCAACTAAACATGAATTAAATAATTAAGTTTTATGGTTTGTTTAAAAATTTATAATTTAAATTCGTTAACTTATAAAGTACCCGCACGGCAGATTCAAATTAACAGAGCTAAGAATACGAGAGAAAAAGCTTTGTTGTGGTGTTTATCGTTTTTTGGGAGAGAAAAACATTTCAATTTCATGCAAATGCATTCAGTAAGCTGTTAACTGCTAAGGAAGGCAGGTCGATATATAGGCTTGTTTAGAAACTTTCCCGGAAAATGAACAACGGTGTCGTGAGTCAACATGGAAGGAAATGACCATCATACCCCCCTAATTTTTTTTCTTCAATTTTTTTATAAACAAATAAATAAATAAATTTCATTAGTATTGTTAGGGTCCCGGCAATAAAATTACGATAATAACACAGCGGAAAAATATAAATATGACACAGATATTTACGTGATTCACCCTTTAACTGTTAGGGCTACGTCCACGGGACAAAAACCGAATAATTCTTCCACTATTAAAAATAGTAGGCTTACAAAGAGAGTAATACAAAAATAGTGGCACTCGAAAGTGTTTCCCAAATTATCCTCACTATTTTCTCTACCCGAGTTTTAGAACCCAATTCTAAAACTGAAACTCTCTCAAAACTCTCTTCGCTCGGTTGTGTGTATTGAGATGGCTGAGCCATCTCCTATTTATAGGAGAGGGTAGACGCATTAACTACGCGTCCACCGAAATACAGGTCACCTACCAAAGAAATCTCCCATTTCCTTCTTTCCTTTTTCAACTACGTGTGGGTCCTACCACGTTTTCCATTCTTCTCTCTTTTTTTTTTTATTTGTATTTGTTTCAAATGTGGGTCCCATTGAGTGGGCACCGCACAACAAATCTCCCCCTGCACACTCAAGTGGGGACGTTAGCCATACCGGCTATCTTTCTGCAAGTGACAAGTTTCTCCGTAGGTAAAGCTTTAGTCATCAAATCAGCGCCATTATCATCAGTGTGAATCTTTTCAATCTGAAATAACTTCATCTCCAGCGCATCGTGTATCCAATTATACCTCACATCAATGTGCTTTGACCTTGAATGAAAGGTCGAATTCTTGTTGAGATGTATCGCGCTTTGACTATCACATAGCAGAATGTACGTCTCTTGTTCTACACCCAATTCTTGTAGGAATTTCTTCATCCACAAGAGTTCTTTGCTAGCTTCTGTAATGGCGATATATTCTGCCTCAGTGGATGAGAGTGCAACACATTTTTGCAATTTTGATTGCCAAGAAACTGCTGCTCCTGCAAAAGTCATCAGATATCCAGAAGTTGATTTGCGCGAATCAACATCACCACCCATATCTGAATCTGTGTAACCATCTAACACAGGTGTATTATCACCAAAACATAAGCACATTTTGTAAGTGCCCTTAAGATACCTGAGAATCCACTTTACTGCATGCTAGTGTTCTTTACCTAGATTTGAAAGAAATCGGCTAACAACACCAACAGCATGAGCAATATCCGGTCTTGTGCATACCATGGCGTACATCAAGCTGCCAACGGCGGATGCATAAGGAATCTTCTTCAGTTCTTCTTTTTCTTTCTCACTTGAAGGACATTGACTGAGACTTAATTTGAAATGACCTGCAAGTGGAGTACTAATTGGTTTCGCATTGCTCATGTTGAATCTGTTGAGAACTTTCTCGATATACTTTTCTTGAGACAGCCACAACTTTCTCTTTTCCTGTCTCTGGAGATCTTCATTCCGAGTATCTGTTTTGCCGATCCCAAATCCTTCATGGTAAAGGATTTTCCAAGTTCCTTTTTCAAGCTCTCAATTTTCTTAGCATCTTGGCCCACAATAAGCATATCATCCACATATAACAAGAGAATAATAAAGTCGCCTTCTGTGAACTTTTTCACAAATACACAATGATCAGAAGTAGTTTTCTCATACCCGTGATTCACCATGAAAGAGTCAAACTTTTTGTACCATTGTTTGGGAGCTTGTTTGAGGCCATACAAGCTCTTCTGCAATTTACACACCAAGTGTTCTTTGCCTTTGACTCTGAATCCTTCTGGTTGCTCCATATAAATTTCCTCCTCTAAGTCACCATGGAGGAAAGCAGTCTTTACGTCAAGTTGCTCGATCTCCAAATTCAGGCTAGCTGCTAATCCGAGCACAACTCTGATAGAAGACATCTTGACTACGGGTGAGAAAATTTCTTCAAAGTCAACTCCTTTCTTCTGACCGAATCCCTTCACAACCAGTCTCGCCTTGTACCTTGGTTGTGAGTTGTTCTGTTCAGCCTTCAACCTGAACACCCATTTGTTCTTCAGTGCCTTCTTACCTTGAGGCAGTTTCACCAACTCATAAGTCTGGTTCTCATGCAAGGACTCCATCTCATCTTGCATGGCTTTCAACCACTCATTCTTTTTACAATCTTCCATTGCCTCCTGGTAGTTCTCTGGTTCTCCCCCTTGAGTCAATAAGTCATACTCATTAGGAGAATATCTCTGGGAAGGTATCCTGCCTCTCGCAGATCTTCTCAATTGAGGCAGTTCTTCTATTGGAGCTGGTTCAGCATCATTCTGAACAGGTTCATCATTTTGTGGTTCTACACGAGGTTCTGCATCAAGACTAACAGGAAACTCATTGATAGACTTTGGCTTTTCATTTTTCTCAAAGTCTTCAATGGTTTGGTCTTCCAGGAATACGACATCTCTGCTTCTGATGAGCTTCTTTTCAACTGGATCCCATAATCTGTACCCAAAATCATCATTTCCATAACCCAAGAAGATACACTATTTTGACTTCGAATCAAGCTTGGATCTTTCATCTTTTGGAACATGAACAAAAGCCCTGCAGCCAAATATTCTAAGATGATCGTAAGAATATTTTTCCCTGACCACACCTTTTCTGGTACATCTCCGTTGAGGGAGGTTGAAGGTGAAAGGTTGATCAAGTAAACTGCAGTATTCATTGCTTCAGCCCAAAAGGTTTTCGGAAGTTTAGCATGAGAGAGCATGCATCGAACCCTTTCAACAATGGTCCTGTTCATTCTCTCTACAACTCCATTCTGTTGTGGAGTTTTGGGAACTGTCTTCTGAAGTCTGATGCCGTGTTCTGAGCAATACTTTTCAAACGGTCCTCTGTACTCACCACCATTATTAGCTCTAACACATTTTAACTTTCTTCCCGTTTGTCTTTCAACACTGACATGAAAGACTTTAAACATATCCAGCACTTGGTCTTTTGACTTTATTGGAAAAGCCCACACCTTTCTAGAATGATCATCAATAAAAGCTAACATAATATGAGCAACCACTCAAGGATTTGTCACCCATTGAGCAAACATCAGTGTGTACCAATTCTAGAATACCAGGTTTTCTAGATGGAGAATGAGATCTTTGAAAGGAAACTCTATGTTGTTTACCAGACAAGCAATCAGAGCACATTTTAATAGGCAAACCTTTCAAAGACAGCATTTTCTTCTTGGTGAGAGTCTCCATTCCTTTCTCACTCAAATGCCCAAGTCGTTTGTGCCATAACTCAGCAGATGAATTTTCAACTGCATTCACTACTCCTGTGCAAACTTTAGCCTGGGTCTAGTAGAGGGTGTTGAACTTTCTTCCTCGACTGAACACCAAATTACCTTTGGAAAGCTTCCACGTCCTGTTAACAAATAGATTTGCATAGCCCAATTCATCAAGACAATGAACTGAGATCAGATTGAAGTTTGCTGTAGGAGTGTATCTCACATCTTCTAACCAGAGATCATGACCAGCATTGATTTTGATGTATATTGTTCCAATGCCGCAATTTTTCACATATGTGCCATTCAAAGTCTTGACATGGCCGTAATCTCCGAGGGTAAGGGATGAGAAATATTCCTTCTTTGAAGAAATATGATAAGAACATGCAGAGTCAATAATCCAAAGAGATTGTTGACTAGTGGAACACTCACTGAGACCAGCATGAGAAATCAGCGCACTACCATCACCAAGTGCGTCAGCATCAATAGCTACTGAAGCTACCTCCGTATCGTCTTTTTCCTCATCATTTTCTTTGGCTCGTTCCTTCTTCCACTTTCTGCAGTGCCTTTGGATGTGACCGGGCTTGCCACAATGATAGCAAGTGACTCCTTTTCTTGACTTGGATCTTCTCCGTGAATGGTCACGTTTGTCTGGATTTTGGGGGTATCTTGTTCTGCTTCTCCCCCTCCTTTCTGTAACTGTAACGAGTGCGTCTGAGTTGCTACTCGTAGCATTCTCCTTACGTCTGGTTTCCTCATTCAGAATGCTTTCCTTAACTGTGGTTAAGGTCAGATTCCCCTCCGACAAATTACTGAGCGTAACAGTCAATGTCTCCCAACTGTCCGGCAAGGAACTCAATAAGAATAGTGCCTGCACCTGGTCGTCAAACACTATCTTTGACGTTGTCAGTTGGTTCACTATTTCTTGAAGTTTGCCCAAGTGATCTGAAGCACTTTCGCCGTCTCTGTACTTTAGATTTACAAGCTTTTAATTAAAAAAGCTTTGTTTTGGGCATTCTTCCGCTCATACATATCCTCCAACTTCTTCCAGATTGAATAGGCATCTTTCTCATGAGCGATATGATTTATGACGCTCATTTCAACAAACTGCCTGATGGTTGCGACTGCTTTTCTGTTAATTGACTTCCAATCGCTTTCATTTATTGAAGTTGGTCTGACCCCTTTCAACTCAATCGTTTCAAAGAGATCTTTGCAGCATAGAAGATCTTCCATTAATATCTTCCATACTGCATAGTTTGATGAGTTGAGTCTAACCATTGTGCCTGTTGTTTTGTCGTCCATTTTTGACTTGTGCAGAATATTAACACCAACAGAAACCGTATACGTGAATAGTAGTATACGTGAATAGTGACCGTATGACTGAATAGTAATAGTATACGTAAACAGTACCTGTATTCGTGAATAGTAATTGTATACGTGAATAGTGCTGGGCTTACTTGAAACGGACTCAGCAACAGTAACGCAATAGTACTGTTCACTATCAACTTTGAGTTACTATTTTACTATTCATCACTAAGTCGATTCTGCAACGTCTTTCCGAACGGACTGCACCAATGGACTCGGCGTAATTTTCTCGTCGTCGTGGTATATTTATTTTCAAAATATATCCACGGATCCGGTAAACCTTCAGCTCTGATATCACTTGTTAGGGTCCCGGCAATAAAATTACGATAATAACACAGCGGAAAAATATAAATATGACACAGATATTTACGTGGTTCACCCTTTAACTGTTAGGGCTACGTCCACGGGACAAAAACTGAATAATTCTTCCACTATTAAAAATAGTAGGCTTACAAAGAGAGTAATAAAAAATAGTGGCACTCGAAAGTGTTTCCCAAATTATCCTCACTATTTTCTCTACCCGAGTTTTAGAACCCAATTCTAAAACTGAAACTCTCTCAAAAACTCTCTTCGCTCGGTTGTGTGTGTTGAGATGGCTGAGCCATCTCCTATTTATAGGAGAGGGTAGACGCGTTAAGTACGCGTCCACTGAAATACAGGTCACCTACCCAAGAAATCTCCCATTTCTTTCTTTCCTTTTTCAACTACGAGTGGGTCCTACCATATTTTCCATTCTTCTTTTTTTTATTTGTTTCAAATGTGGGTCCCATTAAGTGGCACCGCACAACAAGTATAACATTTACCTTGCCATTACGATAAGCAAAAGTTTATATTTTTAACGTTACTTTTTGCATTTGTTTTTTCTTCTTAGCTTGGGCCTACTTATTTGATCTTATCTCCTCTTTCTTTCTTCCAATTTATAGCTTTGTATATAGTTTTGTTTTTATTTAGAAGTTAAGTATTCAAGAGTTGTGCAAAGTTTCAAGGAAGCCATCCAAGTAATTTATCACTAGTTCTTATTTCTAAACTGTTAATTTTGTTTATTTCTTTCATTATTCTTATTGATTATGGAATATTTATCAAGTATTATTGAGTTTTATTTAAGTACTATGTGTAACTAAATTCTTATACTAGGAGTTTGATGTAGCTTAGTCTCTTTTCCAATTTATGCAATTAGATTTATTTTTCCTTATTCAAGTTATGATTTATTAATGAACCTAGTGCTTCTAGGTAGAATTTTCCCCTAGAAAGATTTATTTCAATTATCACTATCGGAAGAAGGATCTTTGATATGAAAAGGTTAATAAAACACATGAGAATAATAACTTGATGCGGAAGCTATATGGTTTGACTCATGGGGGGTTTTTATGATTTATCAAACTTAAATTGTAAATTCATAAACAACTACATAACTTAATGATTTAATTCACAGTTAATTGCGCTATTGGAAGATAGGTAATTAAATGGAATTAAAATAGCTAGCAATACATCGGAAGAGCTTGTTAGTGAATTCAGAGTTGTTTCCCCTACTTGAATAATTAAATTGACTAATGAACTAATGAAATAAATTGGATGGAATTAAGTGAAATCAAAACCCCTAGTAGTTTCTATTCCTTGATTTCTTTTAATCAATTTTTGTTTACTTAACTCTTGTTTATTTTACATTTATAAAACAATTCTTTCAATTATCGTTTAAATAATAACAAGATAACATAATTTTGGTACTTGGATTACAATCCTCGTGGGAACGATATCTTACTCATCATATATTACTTGTAGCGATTCGTACACTTGCGAAATAAGCTGTCAAGTTTTTGACTCCGTTGCCGGGGATTGGCAATACCAATATCAATACGAATTATCTTGTTATTAATTTAGACATTTTGTTTTATTTCGTAATTGAAATATTTGTTTATATTATATGTATTTTTTTTTCTTTGTTTTTGTTGATTTTCTTTTTCATCATTTTTTTGCAAGTATTTGAGATGTATTATCAACAAATAGTTGCAAATTTTAATCAACAACACTTGGAGCCATTTTATGCAGCTTGGGCAAGATTTAATGAATTATTGGAAAAATGTCCTTATCATAATTTTATAAATAAATATCTCACTTACATATTCTATTGTGGATTAAATGAAGAAACTAGAAATTGGGTAGCTAATGGTATTCACCTTATAGAAAGCAGCTATGAAAATATACTTTACATGTTAAATGATATGGCAGATTTTGACTACCGTTGGCATTGGGATCAATCATTGCAGGGCTGGAATCACCAATATCCTCAAAATTTTGAATATGAAGAAGAAAAACAAAAGAATTTAGAGGATTTGATTGCTGCCCTTACTAAATCTCACATTAAATTTATGAATGAAACTCGTGAGACCTTTAAAATCCAACAAACAGCAATAGAAAATTTGGAGGTACAAGCAGCAGAATTGATAACCATGGCAATTAATGGATATCGAGATGAGGAGTGCAATTCTGAGGAAACTTCATGGGAAATTGCATATTTAGAAGAAGTAAAGCCTACATGTGAAAAATGCAACTCCTTTGAAGACGAATTAAATCTCAATTTCTTGTTTTCAGATATGATTATTAATGACCATAAAAAATGTGAGGTACAACTGGAGGGGACATTGGATGAGAGTTTAAATGAAAATAAGCAGAAAGCAATATTGGTGGATGAAGAAATAATTGAGACTATTGATTTGAGCTCATCAATGGTCTTTATATATACACCACCAGAAGATCCTTTCTTTCCAATAATACCACATTTAATAAATTGTGTTCTCCATGATCTAATACAGGTTTTTCCCCAAGTTCATCCTTCAAAGCAAGATGTTGTTGGTATGACGAGCATAAATTTTCTCAAACTAGCCAATCTTGAGGGTATTTTCAACCAAGACCCATGTGTGATACTACATGATACATACTATGGGCGAATGCCGTTATTTGATAAACTTCTCAAAAGTCGAGTTTAAAGACTTTAAACAAAACAGTAATGGAAGGCAACCCATCATTTTCTTTCTCTTCCTTTGCAAATTTTTATTTTATTTTATTTATTTTTACTTATATTTTTCATTTTGTTCTCCCATCTTTAAACCATTATTTTCTTTTATTTTGGTGTTTTATACTCATATTGCAGGTCAAAAAAAAAATTTGAAAACTGATTGAAACTGCAAGAGTCAGGCTCTAGCACCCCCAGGCCGTGCTATCTAGCACCCCCGTGCTGTCTCCACAGAAAAGTACACTCATAGTCAGACTCTAGCACCCCAGGCCGTGCTATCTAGCACCCTCGTGCTACACAGCACCCCCGTGCTACCTAGCACCCCCGTGCTACCTAGCACTCCCAATCAGCACGGTCAGCTTTACTTTACTTTTAATTATTATTATTTATTTTTTTACTCTACCTACTTTTTCTTTCTTCCTTTTTTGTTTGTTTTACTCTAATTTTTTTTTACTTTCTTTCTTTTTATGGTCCTACTCTACCCACTTTTGCATTTTTTTTCTTCCTTTCTTTTTGACTTATCGTTCACATTTTTTTTCTTTCTTCTTCTTTAATCATTTGCTTTTAATGATTCAATTTTTTTTTTCTTTTCTTTCTTTAGAAAAAAAAGTAAAAAAAAATGACTTACGTTCATTTGTTTTTATTATTTGCTTTTAATTAGGATTTTTCTTTATTTTTATTTCAATTTTTTTTTCTTCTCAACAATTAGGTCTATATTATTGTTATTATTATTATTATTGTGTTATGTTATTCTTTCCCATTTTCAGCATTTAGCCATTAAAACCATACTCTTTGTTTCCTTGTCATTTGTTGTATTTGTCAATGTAATGGTGGTAAGATGTTTTCTACTTTATTTTTATTTTCTTACCTTGCATTGATTATTTATGATAAGTTTGAGGAATTGATCTTATTTTTGCACACATTGGGGACAATGTGCTAGATTAAGTTGGGGAAAGGAAAATTTTAGTTAAAATTTTAATTTTTTTTTATTTTGTTTGTTTATTTCATTAGTTTAATATGGTTGGAATAATTATGAGCAAGTTTAAAAAATTATCATAATTCATTAACTTGCAATGAATTTTGTTGTTCTTCGAAGCTAATTATTTTTTCAGCTTAAATTTTAATTTTTGACTTAACACGATTCTTTGATTTAACTATTTGTTTCTAAGATTATAAACACTAATTTTTTGTGAAATCTATGATATATAGATGTGTTTTAATCAAAATTTATTTAACATTGGCGTTCCTAGAATAAATTAAAATTCTGTTCGAGATAAAAATTTTAAATGCTTACATTTATAAAGAGATGATTTAGGCATTCTTTGTTAAAACTTCATATTTAGCCTAGACCACCTAAGTTAAAGTATGACCCTTGCAACCAATTTGAAGCCTATATCAAAAATTTATTATTCACCCATATTTAAACCTAGCCATTAAACCAAATTAATTTTCTACCTTAAGTGCAATAATGTGTAATTGAAGGATTTAATTTTTATTAAAACATAGCAATAAAGGGAGAAAATTTCATTAATACTAGCCAAATGAGGAAAGAAGATTGATCTCTATTAATGAAAAAAATACATGGGAAAGAAGATTGATTTTTTTTGTAAAAAAGGTATGAGGATATTTTCTACTTTCTAATATATTATTATTCTTATATTAACTTCAGAATATTTGTGGCAACTACCATGCATCAATGTGAATAATGTGAAAAAATAAAATAAAATATATGCTAATG
>NW_028322577.1:0-19626 GCF_041381405.1 Jatropha curcas | reverse complement strand
ATTGCCATATATGGCATGTACGTTTTAAATTCATTCGTTGTATAAAACCACCTACTTTGGATTGACTCAAATTGGATTGCAAATGACAAAATTGACATTGCTTAATCTTGCATTATATAACCCAAATATCCAAATTAATGAGTTCAAATAATTTTTATCTAAAAAAGAAACCTTCTTTTGCTATAAGAATCTAGGTTTTACCCTTTAAAAAAAAAAATCTCGGTTTTAAGCATATCGGTAACATAGCTTTTATAATAATTTTTTAAACACCACAATGTTTAGCATTTAGCTTTTATTATTATTTTTTTGACCCATGACCTAAAAATAACAAGTATATAGGTAATGGGCAATATGGGGAATGCCTTCAGTTTCATTTCCTATATATAGGGCCTCGCCTAATCCTTCTCCAAACAAATCTTCTTCTCTCTTACATACAGCTAGCTTAACTAAGCATTAATCACCATGGATGTGAAAATAATGAGTACAAAACCTGTTAAGCCAATTTTTGAAGGCAATGATATCCCTCCTTCAACCTCACAGTACATTCCTCTGAGTGTGTTTGATAAATTCACATACAACACCCACATGGCTGTCATTTTTGCTTATCGTCCACCTACACCATCAAATGCAACCTTTGAGCATGGCCTCCAAATCGTTTTATCAAAATATAGAGTGTTGGCAGGAAGATTTGGAGAAGACGAAAATGGTGACCCTGTTATTTTTCTTAATGACAAAGGAGTGAAGCTAGTTGAGGCATCTGTCGATGGCAATCTCGATCAGTTCATGCCATTACATTCATCTCCAGAATTACTTGGTCTTCACCCTACCACGAAAGGTGTAGAGGAGCTATTGCAAATTCAACTCACAAGGTTCAATTGTGGTTCATTAATTATTGGCTACACATCCCATCACAAGATAACTGATGCACAATCTGGTTGCAATTTTTTAGTTGCCTGGGGAAAGGCTACTAGAGGACTTGATATAGATCCTCTTCCTATTCTTGATGGAACCTTTTTCGTTCCTAGAAATCCTCCGATTATCGAGTTCGAACACAGAGGATTTGAATTTGAAAGTAAGAAGCTGGTTAAGGCTTTTCACAACGATAATAATGACCTTGTAGATGACATTGTTATCCATAAAGTTCATTTCACAATGGATTTTCTTTCCAAGCTCAAAGCCAAAGTTTCAGAAAACAATAATAATCTCAAGCCCTATACTACTTTTGAGAGCTTGGTTGCTCATCTATGGAGAGTGATAACAAAGTCTCGAGGAGTCAATGGGTTTAAAACAACCCGTGTGAAAATTTCAATCAATGGTCGCAGACGAATGAATCCAAGAGTGCCTGATGAGTACTATGGCAATCTGGTGCTATGGGCATTTCCAAGTTCTAGGGTTAAAGACCTACTAGATGAGCCATTAGCTTATGCAGCCAAGCTCATTCATGACGCCATTGCAAATATAAACGATAACTATTTTAAGTCATTCATAGACTTCGCTAGCTGCAAGGAGATGATCAAAGAGGAAGAGCTAGTTTCAACTGCGGATATAGATAAATCTACTTTATACCCTGATTTGGAAGTTGATAGTTGGGTGAGGTTCCCATTTTATGAGCTTGATTTTGGAGGAGGAAGCCCTTATCTATTTATGCCTTCTTATTATCCACTTGAGGGAATGTTTTTTCTTCAACCTTCCTTCATTGGTGGTGGAAGCATAGATACATTTGTACCTCTTTTCCGGGACAACTTGGAAACCTTCAAAAAAATTGTCTATTCCATTGACTAGTTAATTAAGGTTGTGTATGCTACAAAAGGTTTTGTGGAAGTTTTTAGTGGACTTTTTTCTTTGAAGGGATTGTAATTCTCAAATCTACAAATCACAAATTGAAGTTTAAAGCAAAAATGGTATATGTATCCTACTTATTACTTAGAGCATCTCCAATGCTAATGTGAATTGTGAGTGATTTGTCAAATAAAATAGAAGGTGTGAATGGTGATGTATTTGAATGTTTATTATAGAAATTGAATTTTTAAAATCTCTCTCTAATGTATTAGTTTTGAATTCTCTTCCATCTTCTTTTTACTGTTCTTTTCCAAGCCCACAAATTTTCACATTGCCTAGAGACTCTCTAAAAATATAGAAGGTATGGTAGACAATATTTTTTTATTTTTTTGATACTCAGTTTGCCATATTAAATAGACATTAACGTTGAAAAGTATTTTTTAAAAAATATCTTTCCATTTTTTTAAAAATCTTTTCATTTTTCTAATGTGGCAATTAAATAAGAGTAATTCACGTTAGCATAGGAGATGCTCTTCCTTTATGTGTCTTCACATGTTGTTTAAGATTTTTGCATAATAATTAAAGAAATAACTAAACCATTTAAATCATAAAAAAATTTAATCAAATTAGTTTTATATTATCAGATTACTCTAATTTTAATAATTCTTTCTATTAGTTTACAATGAAAATTAAGATATACAGAAAAGAGAGAGCAATTTACAAAATGTGTGAAAAAAAGTTACCTAAATGGTGTGGTCTTGAAAATATCACTACAAAAAAACGCCATTTTGCGACCGACCAATCGATCGCAAAATGGCAAATATCGGTCGCTAATTTGATTTAGCGACCGATTTGCGACCGACGATCGTCGATCGCAAAAATACTGGTCGCAAAATAATTTTGCGACCGATGAGACAATCGGTCGCAAATTAGATACCGATAAAATCGGTCGCAAAATTGAATAATCGGTCGCAATTTTTGGTCGTGGTTTAATTGGAAATTCAGTCGCAAATTTGGTCGCAGAATATCGGTCGCAATTTTTTTCAATCGGTCGCAAATCGGTCGCAAATTATAAATTCATAATTTTTACTTTTGGTATCAAATCGATCGCAAATCGGTCGCAAAAATGGAAAAAAAAATTTAAAAAATAAAATATTATTTTGAAACCAAAATTTTTCTGCACCTGTGAAAGTTGACATAAATGCATATATATCACACAACCTATTCAAGAACAGTATAAAAATGTAACTTTTATTGTTCTGAACAAATTAAAATATGAAAATACAAATGAAAAAATAAAAATGTCCAAAATCAAATCTATATATGCTGCTGCTCATCTGCAGGATCCGATGTCAGATCTCCCGATGTCGGATCGCCGGGAGGAGTACCTGCTGGATGTGATGTAGCGCCAGGAGGTGTGACCAAGGTATCATTTGCAGCATCGGGATCAGGAGCCGATAGTGGCTGCTGCTGAGACGTCGAAACATGTCGGTCTGTAGCAGGCGCAAGATCAGAGGGAGAAGTACCAGCACGGTGCTCACCGGACAGCCGCATCACATGCGCTCTAAGCTCTGCAATCTGTCTCTGTTGATCAGCAAGCTGAGCCCGTATATCATCATCACAGTGCGAGTCACTGTGCTCCGGCTGTCGTGCTGCGCTGGCTGTAGAAGCATGAGCTGCTGAGCCAGTGTAAAACTGTGATGCCTGAGACCCGATGCCGTATACCTTCCTCTTCTTCTCGCCCCCTACAGCCTCGAGATAAACGCTACCTCGTCAATTCTTGACTCAGCTTCGGATTCATCGATCTGAGAAGTAACAATATGCTCCCGAGCTGTAGTATAGTTCTCCTGAAAACAAAAAATTAATTAATCAATGCAATTGCAAGCTTTACTATATTCAACTTTATACATCTTCGCAATGATTAGAGGGTAAATGTAAATATTATTCATTGTTACTTACATTGACGCTCAGCGCACGTCTGTCGACAAAGGTATTACGATCGTGGTCCTTCGTGTGAGTGTATGTAAACACCTCCATCGGTGTGGGCTCACGACCTAATTCTTTAGCCAGTAATGAATTTTTATGCATGATATATTAATATATATAGTGTCCTTTCATTAAACATCAGTTTCTTGTAAAGGGACTAGTTCACTTACTAATAATCGAGCTGTCTCTATAGCAGATATAGATTCGCCTGTGTGTCGCGAAGGTCCTGCTCCATCACCGCCAGTCTCACTGCGCCTGTTTTGTGCAAATATCTCCCACTTTCTCTTGAATGCAGGATCCTCCCAAACCTTTTGCCAGCTCTCCCATATCTCCTGAGACACGCACTGCTGCTTCTTACCGCTTCTTCTCATCCTATAGGTGAAGTCAGCGTATCGATCGGCGCATATCTTCTCCCAGGCTACTTTCAGCATAGCTGTAATGGCCTCGTCCCATATGAAATGTTTCTGCAAAAAAATTAGATCACTTATAGCGTTTAAACACTAAGGATATATCTTGAATTGTAAACATTGAATGATGATATAACTTAAACCAAAGAGTACCTGGAACTCCTCCCAATAAAAGTCTCTCGCCTCTTGTGGTACGGCATCCCATGTGTATCCTTCTTTATGCAGCTGTAGCTTGATTATCTTCAAAATTTGCCTCGCTGCTCGAGAAGATGGATATATGCTGAAAAAAAAACAGAAGTGAAATATAATTACACGAAAGCATCACAGTTATGAATAAGTACAAAATATAATTACAAAATATGCCTGCAGAAAATTTGAATAAGTACTTACTGTCCCGCTACCAAACTGAGGGTGATACGTGGATCTGATGAAGCTTCAAAAGAAATGACAAATGTTATAAATTTTTAGATAATTAATATATAATTAAAATGACAGTTATGACATTTATGATTACCTTGCACAGTAGGTGACTGTGCAGCTGGTGGAGTCTGTACTGGTCCAGAAGAGGAAGGAGCAGAAGAGGAAGGAGCAAAAGGCTGTGATGGTGGCAGTACTGGACGCTGAGCAGAGGATGAAGCCCCAGACGTACCTGAAGAAGGATGTGATGGCGGCAGTACTGGTCGCTGAGCAGATGACGAAGCCCTAGACGTACCTGACGAAGGACGAGGGATCGACCCTCCTCGTCCATGGGCATTGCGTCCAGGGCCATGACCTCCACGCGAACCACTGCCGGACGCGTCAGAATCAAATGGTCTGCCTCTAGCCATCTGTACTGCAGATATCAGAACCTAGATAAAATGAATTTATACAATTATATGAATTGTAGAACATGTGGTAAATATGAGTAAAGAAAGTTAATACCATTGAAATTCTTCATTAATAATATTAATTACATATACATTTATCAATTTGTAACAGTAAATTACTCTAAGTTTTAAGTGTCTTGAATATCATCTGCTTCCTCCTCCTCTTCATCAGCTTCCTCTTCTTCATATTCGTCTTCTGAGGAACCCATGATGATTTGATCTTCTTCCTCTTCATCATCTGATGGTTCTATTTCAACATAAGATCAGCTTTCATCATCCAATCTATCTCACTACAAAAAAAACGCCATTTTGCGACCGACAAATCGGTCGCAAAATGGCAAAAATCGGTCGCTATTATACTTTGCGACCGATTTGCGACCGACAAACGTCGGTCGCAAAATCACTGGTCGCAAATGTTAATTGCGACCGATGAGAAAATCGGTCGCAAATTAGAGACCGATAAGTCGGTCGCAAAATTGAAAAAGCGGTCGCAAATTTTGGTCGTGGTTTAATTGGAAATTCAGTCGCAACTTTGGTCGCAGAATATCGGTCGCAAATTATAAATTCAAAAAATTTTTTTTTGGTATCAAATCGGTCGCAAATCGGTCGCAAAAATGAAAAAGGGAATAAAAAAATTAAATATTATTTTGAAACCAAAATTTTTCTACACCTGTGAAAGTTGACATAAATGCATATATACACACACGCAATTCAAGAATAGTATAAAAATGTAATTTTTATTGTTCTGAACAAATTAAAAAATGAAAATACAAATGAAAAAATAAAAGGTCGGAAATCAAATCTATATATGCTGCTGCTCATCTGTAGGATCCGATGTCGGACCGCCGGGAGGAGTACCTGCTGGATGTGATGTAGCGCCAGGAGGGGTGAGCAAGGTATCGCCTGCAGCATCGGGATCAGGAGCCGATAGTGGTTGCTGCTGAGACGTCGAAACATGTCGGTCTGTAGCAGGCGCAGGATCAGAGGAAGAAGTACCAGCACGGTCCTCACCGGACAGCCGCAGCACATGCGCTCTAAGCTCTGCAATCTGTCTCTGCTGATCAGCAAGCTGAGCCCGTATATCATCATCATAGTGTGAGCCAGTGTGCTCCGGCTGCGGTGCTGCGCTGGCTGTAGAAGCGTGAGCTGCTGAGCCAGTGTAAAACTGTGATGCCTGAGACCCGATGCCGTATACCCTTCCTCTTCTTCTCGCCCCCTACAGCCTCGAGATAAAGCGCTACCTCGTCAATCTTGACTCAGCTTCGGATTCATCGGTCTGAGAAGTAACAATACGCTCCCGAGCTGTAGTATAGTTCTCCTGAAAATAAAAAATTAATTAATCAATGCAATTGCAAGCTTTATTATATTGAACTTTGTACATCTTCGCAATGATTAGAGGGCAAATGTAAATATTATTCATTGTTACTTACATTGACGCTCAGCGCACGTCTGTCGACAAAGGTATTACGATCGTGGTCCTTCGTGTGAGTGTATGTAAACACCTCCATCGGTGTGGGCTCACGACCTAATTCTTTAGCCTGTAATAAATTTTTATTCATGATATATTAATATATATAATGTACTTTCATTTAAACATCAGTGTATTGTAAACTGGACTAGGTCACTTACTAATAATCGAGCTGTCTCTATAGCAGATATAGATCCGCCTGTGTGTCGCGAAGGTCCTGCTCCATCACCGCCAGTCTCACTGCGCCTGTTTTGTGCAAATATCTCCCGCTTTCTCTTGAATGCAGGATCCTCCCAAGCCTTTTGCCAGCTCTCCCATATCTCCTGAGACACGCACTGCTGCTTCTTACCACTTTTTCTCATCCTATACGTGAAGTCAGCGTATCGATCGGCGCATATCTTCTCCCAGGCTACTTTCAACATAGCTGTAATGGCCTCGTCCCATATGAAATGTTTCTGCAAAAAAATGAAATATAGCGTTTAAACACTAAGGATTTATCTTGAATTGTAAACATTGAATGATGATATAACTTAAACCAAAGAGTACCTGGAACTCCTCCCAATAAAAGTCTCTCGCCTCTGTGGTACGGCATCCCATGTGTATCCTTCTTTATGCAGCTGTAGCTTGATTATCTTCAAAATTTGCCTCGCTGCTCGAGAAGATGGATAATGCTGAAAAAAAAAAACAGAAGTGAAATATAATTACACGAAAGCATCACAGAGATGAACAAGTACAAAATATAATTACAAAATATGCCTACAGAAAATCTGAATAAGTACTTACTGTCCCGCTACCAAACTGAGGGTGATACGTGGATCTGATGAAGCTGCAAAATAAATGACAAATGTTATACATTTCTAGATAATTAATATATAATTAAAATGACAGTTATGACATTTATGATTACCTTGCACAGTGGGTGACTGTGCAGCTGCTGGAGTCTGTAATGGTCCAGAAACGGGGGGTAGAAGAGGAAGGAGCAGAAGAGGAAGGAGCAGAAGGCTGTGATGGGCGGCAAGTACTGGACGCTGAGCAGAGGATGAAGCCCCAGACGTACCTGAAGAAGGATGTGATGGCGGCAAGTACCGGTCGCTGAGCAGATGACGAAGCCCCAGACGTACCTGACGAAGGACGAGGGATCGACCCTACTCGTCCACGGGCCTGCGTCCAGGTACACGACCTCCACGCGAACCACTGCCGGACGCGTCAGAATCAAACGCTCTGCCTCTAGCCATCTATACTGCAGATATCAGAACCTAGATAAAATGAATTTATACAATTATATGAATTGTAGAACATGTGGTAAATACGAGTAAACAAAGTGAATACCATTGAAATTCTTCATTAATAATATTATTGCATATACATTTATCAATTTCTAACAGTAAAATTGCTCTAAGTTTTAAGTGTCTTCAATATCATCTGCTTCCTCCTCCTCTTCATCAGCTTCCTCTTCTTCATATTCGTCTTCTGAGGTACCCATGATGATTTGATCTTCTTCCTCTTCATCATCTGATGCTCCTATTTCAACATAAGATCGGCTTTCATCATCCAACCTATCTGTTAATCTTCAACAACTTGCACGGTTGCGTTTCAACCCTAACTTCTTGAAATGCCTCCGATACTGCGAGTGAAGAAGACTGTTTCGTTTCAAGTGCATGAACAACTGATCTAGCCTTGATTTTACACACTGCCATCCAATCGCATCTATCTCGTTTAAACGATGGATATGGGACATAGTACACTTGTGCAGCTTGCATTGCCAAAACAAACGGTTCATACTTTGTATATCTTCTTCTTTGATTAATATCAACCAGATTATACTTAGGATGAACCTTCGTGCCAATGTTTGGCGTAGGATCAAACCATTCACATTTGAATAAGATTGTGCACTTCATTGGTAGGCCTGGATATTCTAACTCCAAACCTCAACCCCCATTTCCCATAAAATCGTTTGACACGTCACTGTAGTTTGATCCCTTTATGCACACACCGCTGTTCATTGTCTTTCTGCTTCTCCCATAACCCTCAGTGTGAAACTTGTAACCGTTTACAAAGTAGCCAGAGTAGGCATTAGCAACCGGTAATGGCCCCTTTGCCAGATCCGTAATAAATCTGTTACGAATATCGCTTCCCGAGCTTCGAGCCTATGGGAAATAGTAATGACATGAGTCAAATTTAATAAATGTACATTCCGTGTTGTGTACATTGAAAGTAACTTACATAATATTTGAACCATTCTGCAAATTCCGTGTCCAGCTTGCATCAACTGCAGTATCAGTCAAATTGAGATTTTGAAGCCGCAGAAGATTGATATATTCCCTATTTATGAACGAACCATATTAGCATAAGTATACTTTAACAACGGCCAACATCAAGTCTAGAATGTTTACATTATTTATACTTACTGTAATATGGTGTGATCTCTTCGCAATTCAATAAAATATAGGTTTGAGCCGCTGTATCTCTGCATCAGTCAATCGTCTATTTTTTGATTTACCAATCGTACGCCCAGGGTAGGTGAAAATTTTTAGATTTCCTTCAAACTCAGATTGAACGCGATCTCCTCCGTCATCGTTACGTGGCACTCTCCGATGCTTGGTGAAAACATGTTGGTCAAAGTAGTGCGAACAGAATGTGGAAGCTTCTTCAACCAAATATGCATTGCAAATGGATCCCTCGACCTTTGCCTTATTGCGCACATTCTTTTTAATTTTCTGCAGGTGTCTGTGATTGTACAATGCCAATATGTAAGTATAAGTTTCAAATAAATGATGTAATCATTAGAATGAGATGTTAGTGAATCACCTCTCAAATGGATACATCCATCGATATTGTACCGGTCCTGCTAAACGACATTCATAGGGCAAATGAACCGGCAGATGTTCCATAGAATCAAAGAAGCCGGGTGAAAAAATTCGCTCCAACTTGCACATCACAATTGGGATTTCTCGCGCTAATTGGTCCATATCATCGCATCGGATAACAGTCATCGTCAATTCCTTGAAAAACAGACTCAATTATGTCATTGCTTCCCAAATTTTTCCTGGTAATAATTCTCGGAATGCCACAGGAATCAATCTTTGCATGAAAACATGGCAGTCATGGCTTTTCATGCCAAACAATCTGTACTTCCTCATGTCCACACATCTACCAATATTTGAACAGTAGCCATCTGGAAACCTTAATGATCGTAACCATTCGCACAATAATTGCCTTTGGGGTTTATCTAAACAATAACATGCCTTCGGAAACTTACCAGTAAGTACAGTTTGCTCGAGTTCTGGTCGACGACAAATTTCCTTCATGTCCGCTCTTGCTTTTGCATTATCCTTGGTTTTCCCTTCAATGTTCATGACAGTGTTGAACAGATTTTCAAACACATTTTTTTCCTATGTGCATGACATCAAGGTTTATGACGAATAAGAAGTGAACTCCAGTATGGCAAAATCCCAGAAGATGCTTCGCTTTTTCCACCCGCTATTCCTGCCAATTATTTTATTTACCTCATCTGCACCCAACTCAGTAACTTCATAAGCCCCCAAATCTTCAATTTCTTGTAATATTTCTGCTCCAGACTTCACAGGTGGAGGGGGTTCAACAATAGTCGTGTTCTTCTAAAGCTAATGTCGATTTCTCCTCCAAGGGTGAGATTCTGGTAAGAAATTTGCGATGACAATCAAACCAACATTGTTTACCTCCATTCTTTAGTGTAAATGCATTAGGTGTTTTCCATGCAATGAGGACAAGCCAATTTGCCAGCGGTTACTCCACCCAGATAACATTCCAAATGCTGGAAAATCACTGATGGTCCAAAGCAAAGCAGCTCGCATTATGAAATTTGAGTTGGTCGAAATATCGAATGTTTGAACCCCATATTCCCATAAATAATTAAGTTCGGCCATCAAAGGCTGCAGAAACACATCAATTTTATGTTTTGGATTAGTAGGCCCAGGAACAATAACACACAAAAAACATATATTCATCTTTCATACACATTGTCGGTGGTATAGATTATATGTGTGACAATGATAGGCCATGATGACTATTGTTGTCCTGATTGGCCAAAACGGCTGAAACCCATCAGTACAAAGCCCCAATCTCACGTTTCTTATTTCAGCAGCAACAGAGGATGAATGTTATCAAAATGTTTCACGCTTCAGAGTCTGACGGATGACTCATTATACCATCCTCATATTCATGCAAAGCATGCCATGTCATGTGTTCAGCTGTCGCCTTTGATGCATATAACCTTTGAAGGCGAGGAACAAGAGGGAAATAATACATCTTCTTGAAAGCCTTCTCCCTTTGTACTCTACCAGTCCCTTGACCGCGCCGTTGATATCTTGGAAGATTACAAAACTTGCATTCTCTGAATTCCGAGTCAACACCCCAGAATATCATACAATTATTACGGCAGCAATCAATCTTTTCTACCGGTAGTCCCAATCCCCGAACTAATTTTTTTGTCTGATAAAAATTATCAACCATTGAATGGCCTTCAGGCAACATTTCTTTTGCTAACTGAACAAAATCATCGTAACACCTTTCTGAAAAATGGTGCTCTGCTTTCATGTGTAGTAATCGTGCAACAACAGACAGAACTGAATGATTCTTGCATCCAGGCCACAGTTCAATGTTAGCTGCACTTAGCATGTCAAACAATTGTTGTGCTGCTACATTTGGCGATTCCTCCATATTATCCCAATCAATTGTACTCTACTCGCATCGATTACCATATCATTGCATTGATTACCATACAGAAATTGATAAGGCTGAACTTCTAAACTTACCGGAATGGAGTGGCCTGACCCACTGGCAACTCGAGCTTCACCATGATGTATCCATTCGTAATAATTTTCCACGAACCCATTTTTGCACAAATGAAGTTTCACTGTATCGATGTCTAAGAAGGCTCGATTTCGACACTTCTTGTGATTACATGGACACCTCAACTTATTCCCATCCATAAAACTGGGATTACCAACTGCAAACTGTATAAACGCCTCCAATCCGTGCAGGAACTCTTGTCTTAATATCCCATTGACCTCGAACCTCCAGTACATCCAATCTCGATTATTTTGCATTTTTGTTACCTAATTAACAATGTGTTTATCAAGGGTAAATTATATGTAATTGCATTAGTCTATCTAGCCTTAAAACATGCCACTAATGTAATGTTCAAGTTACACTTATAACTAACTAAGGTTATTTCTATAATAAGGGGGAACTATAGATAAATGTAAAATAACTAAGTTCATTTATTCAATACAAAGGTTATTATATATATATATATATATATAATATATAAAGGTAAGTGTACTATTCTACATATTGAATTTATTGAAAAAAATTCGGCAGCATTTCGGCACAACACTATCAAATCTCAAATAGAAAGACACTTCAATAAACACTTCTATAACATATCAACATTCTCCAAAGGCAAAATGGCCACTACTAGGCCTCCAATCCAAACTCATCATTAACAGGACTTGCTCAAACAACAATTATCACAACAAAGTTGCACGTTAGGATAAAAAACTACAGCACTCATTACAATTATCACAACCCTGATTCAAATTCAATTTCAATTAACCTAAAACGCAAAATTCAATTCTAGTGAGGGTTTCTTTTTAATTTTAACTTAGGCAGTAGTGGAGCAAGTACATGTTGATAATTACTATAACTAAACAACGCGTATTTATAAAAGCCCATAATTCTTTGGGCCCTTTAAACCATCGCCTTATTAAATTGGGCCCCAATGAGCCCACCTCTATCTTTTCTTGTTAACTAGCCGTTTAACTTTTTCTTTTTTTATTTAACTTATAATGTTAAAATTATTTTATAAAATATTTTAATTGAAATATAATGAAAGCATTTTCAAACAAGTTGTCGTTATCCATTAGAAACGGTGGAAATTATTAAAAAATAAATTAACAAAACACCACTTTTGTCAATGCAACTGTAACAACAATGACAAGTAAGTTTATTATTGAGAATGACAAATAAATTATATATATTTGTTGTGTTCAACGTATTTTTATCTTATATTTGACGTAAGATGGTTAGACTTGCGAAATAATTTCTGAAAGTGACATAATTATTAAATAAGAGTTGGTGCCACATTATTTCATAATTTAACAATTATTAAAAATTAATAATAAAAAATATTTATCATATTGATGTAAATATGCTAATAGAATCCCCCAAAAATCAATACTTTCCTCATCCAGGTAACCAATTACGTTTGGGAATCTTTTGTTGTTTGTTTATTACTATAATTTTATATTTCTATAATTAATTAATTTTATTTAAATATTTTAAAGAATTCTTTTTTAATGTTATTTGGAATCTTTGTACGTATGATTTTTTACCAACTCCATCCCTCTATTATTGATGGTTTATTCTAATTTCATAGATAAATTATTCATGTATAATTATTGATATAATTATATATATTTTTAATAAATTTAAATGAATGCCGATTTAAATTTGTATTTTTTAATTTAAATAATTTACTTATATGTTTTCATTAAATAACAAAAGATGATATTATATGATCATTACTTAAATATGATCATTTTTCTGCCAAATAAATTGAAATATTTATTATTGTAATTAAATTATTTTAATTCAACTGACATAATTATTTTTTTTTTTCATTTTGAAATTCTCATATATTCAATTCAAATCCTTATTAATTTTTTTATAATTACAGGACATATATAAAGATTTAATGATAATGCAATTAATCTTAATGAAATGAAATTAATTTTATTTTATTAGTTAATCTTATTATTATAAATCCATTATTTGATTAATGTTATTAATTATAATAAACAGTCACAGTAACAATAATAATAAATCGAAATAATAATATTAACAATAATAATAAATTGAAAAATAATAACAGTAACAACATTAACAATATTAACAATATTAATAATATTAACAATAATAACAGTAACAATAATAATAAATTGAAAAAAAACACAAAAATCGAAAAAAAAAATTTCGAAAAAAATAATAACAGTAACAACATTAACAATATTAACAATATTAATAATATTAACAGTAATAACAGTAACAATAATAATAAATTGAAAAAAAACAAAAATCGCAAAAAAAAAAAAATTGGAAAAAAATAAAATGGTCACCGGCTTACCTCAAATGCTGTCCAAACGGTGGCGAACGCCGTAGAGGAGTGACTGGAGTGTCGGTGGCGGCGTCACAGTGGCTGGAGCGTTTCAGGAGGGCTGGAGGCGCTGCGGACGGAGGAGAAGAGAGGAGAGGAGAAGGAGAAGAGAGAAAGAAGAAAAAAGGAAAAGAAGAGGGCGCGTTTAAAGCCCTAATATTTGCGACCGACAATCGGTCGCAAATGTCATTTAAATCGGTCGCAAATTTTAATTGTCCGACGTCGTTTTAATATGCACCAAAATTGCGACCGATCTGCGACTGAAATATGCGGTCGCAAAAAATCGGTCGCAATTTTATCTCATTTCGGTCTCAGATTGTGTCCCTTTTTTTGACGCGCCCATTTTTGCGACAGAAACAAAGTTGGTCGCAAAGCGGTCGCAAAATCGGTCGCAAATCCGCAGTAATTCAGTCGCAAACTGAAAGGCAATCCCGCGAGTTTTCCGCGCTAAAATCTGCGACTGTTTACCAATCAGTCGCAAATTGGTATCCATATTGCGACCGACTTTTGTCGGTCGCAAAAATCGGTCGCAATTTGAAGTTTTTTTTGTAGTGTCTGTTAAATCTTCAACAACTTGCATCGGTTGCGTTTCAACCCTAACTTCTTGAAATGCCTCCGATACTGCGAGTGAAGAAGATTGTTTCGTTTCAAGTGCATGAACAACTGATCTAGCCTTGATTTTACACACTGCCATCCAATCGCATCTATCTCGTTTAAACGATGGATATGGGACATAGTACACCTGTGCAGCTTGCATTGCCAAAATAAAAGGTTCATACTTTGTATATCTTCTTCTTTGATTAATATCAACCAGATTATACTTAGGATGAACCTTCGTGCCAATGTTTGGCGTAGGATCAAACCATTCACATTTGAATAAGATTGTGCACTTCATTGGTAGGCCTGGATATTCTAACTCCAAAACCTCAACCAATTTCCCATAAAAATCGTTTGACACGTCACTGTAGTTTGATCCCTTTATGCACACACCGCTGTTCATTGTCTTTCTGCTTCTCCCATAACCCTCAGTGTGAAACTTGTAACCGTTTACAAAGTAGCCAGAGTAGGCATTAGCAACCGGTAATGGCCCCTTTGCCAGATCCGTAATAAATCTGTTACGAATATCGCTTTCCGAGCTTCGAGCCTATGGGAAATAGTAATGACATGAGTCAGATTTAATAAATGTACATTCCGTGTTGTGTACATTGAAAGTAACTTACATAATATTTGAACCATTCTGCAAATTCCGTGTCCAGCTTTGCATCAACTGCAGTATCAGTCAAATTGAGATTTTGAAGCCGCAGAAGATTGATATATTCCTATTTATCAACGAACCATATTAGCATAAGTACGATTTAACAACGGCCCACGTCAAGTTTTGAATGTTTACATTATTTATACTTACTGTACATATGGTGTGATCTCTTCGCAATTCAATAAAATATAGGTTTGAGCCGCTTGTATCTCTGCATCAGTCAATCGTCTTTTTTTTGATTTACCAATCGTACGCCCAGGGTAGGTGAAAATTTTTAGATTTCCTTCAAACTCAGATTGAACGCGATCTCCTCCGTCATCGTTACGTGGCACTCTCCGATGCTTGGTGAAAACATTTGGTCAAAGTAGTGTGAACAGAATGTTGAAGCTTCTTCCACCAAATATGCATTGCAAATGGATCCCTCGACCTTTGCCTTATTGCGCACATTCTTTTTAATTTTCTGTAGGTTCTGTGATTGTACAATGCCAATATGTAAGTATAAGTAAAAAAAATGATGTAATCATTAGAATGAGATGTTAGTGAATCACCTCTCAAATGGATACATCCATCGATATTGTACCGGTCCTGCTAAACGACATTCATAGGGCAAATGAACCGGCAGATGTTCCATAGAATCAAAGAAGCCGGGTGGAAAAATTCGCTCCAACTTGCACATCACTACTGGGATTTCTCGCGCTAATTGGTCCATATCATCGCATCGGATAACAGTCATCGTCAATTCCTTGAAAAAGAGACTCAATTCTGTCATTGCTTCCCAAATTTTTCCTGGTAATAATTCCCGGAATGCCACAGGGATCAATCTTTGCATGAAAACATGGCAGTCATGGCTTTTCATGCCAAACAATCTGTACTTCCTCATGTCCACACATCTACCCATATTTGAACAGTAGCCATCTGGAAACCTTAATGATCGTAACCATTCGCACAATAATTGCCTTTGGGGTTTATCTAAATAACATGCCTTCGGAAACTTACCAGTAAGTACAGATTGCTCGAGTTCTGGTCGACGACAAATTTCCTTCATGTCTGCTCTCGCTTTTGCATTATCCTTGGTTTTCCCTTCAATGTTCATGACAGTGTTGAACAGATTTTCAAACACATTTTTTTCTATGTGCATGACATCAAGGTTATGACGATAAGAAGTGAACTCCAGTATGGCAAATCCCAGAAGATGCTTCGCTTTTTCCACCCGCTATTCCTGCCAATTCTTGTATTTACCTCATCTGCACCTAACTCTGTAACTTTCATAAGCCCCAGATCTTCAATTTCTTGTAATATTTGTGCTCCAGACTTCACAGGTGGAGGGGGTTCAACAATAGTCGTGTTCTTTCTAAAGCATTGTCGATTTCTCCTCCAAGGGTGAGATTCTGGTAAGAATTTGCGATGACAATCAAACCAACATTGTTTACCTCCATTCTTTAGTGTAAATGCATTAGTGTTTTCCATGCAGTGAGGACAAGCCAATTTGCCAGCCGTACTCCACCCAGATAACATTCCAAAAGCTGGAAAATCACTGATGGTCCAAAGCAAAGCAGCTCGCATTATGAAATTCTGATTGGTCGAAACATCGAATGTTTCAACCCCATATTCCCATAAATAATTAAGTTCAGCAATCAAAGGCTGCAGAAACACATCAATTTTCTGTTTGGATTAGTAGGCCCAGGAACAATAACACACAAAAACATATATTCATCTTTCATACACATTGACGGTGGTAGATTATACGGTGTCACAATGACAGGCCATGATGAATATTGCTGTCCTGATTGGCCAAACGGCTGAAACCCATCAGTACAAAGCCCCAATCTCACGTTTCTCATATCAGCAGCAAACACAGGATGAATGTTATCAAAATGTTTCCACGCTTCAGAGTCTGACGGATGAGTCATTATACCATCCTCATATTCATGCAAAGCATGCCATGTCATGTGTTCAGCTGTCGCCTTAGATGCATATAACCTTTGAAGGCGAGGAATAAGAGGAAATAATACATCTTCTTGAAAGCCTTCTCTTTTTGTTCTCTACCAGTCCCTTGACCCCGCCGTTGATATCTTGGAAGATTACAAAACTTGCATTCTCTGAATTCCGAGTCAACACCCCAGAATATCATACAATTATTACGACAGCAATCAATCTTTTCTACCGGTAGTCCCAACCCCCGAACTAATTTTTTTGTCCGATAAAAATTATCAACCATTGAATGGCCTTCAGGCAACATTTCTTTTGCTAACTGCACAAAATCATCGTAACACCTTTCTGAAAAATGGTGCTCCGCTTTCATGTGTAGTAATCGTGCAACAACAGACAGAACTGAATGATTCTTGCATCCAGGCCACAGTTCACTGTTAGCTGCACTTAGCATGTCAAACAATTGTTGTGCTGCTACGTTTGGCGATTCCTCCATATTATCCCATTCACATTGTACTCTACTCGCATCGATTACCATATCATTGCATTGATTACCATACAGAAATTGATAAGGCTGAACTTCTAAACTTACCGGAATGGAGTGGCCTGACCCACTGGCAACTCGAGCTTCACCATGATGTATCCATTCGTAATAATTTTCCACGAACCCATGTTTGCACAAATGAAGTTTCACTGTATCGATGTCTAAGAAGGCTCGATTTCGACACTTCTTGTGATGGACACCTCAACTTATTACCATCCATAAAACTGGGATTACCAACTGCAAACTGTATAAACGCCTCCAATCCTTGCAGGAACTCTTGTCTTAATATCCCATTGACCTCGAACCTCCAGTACATCCAATCTCGATTATTTTGCATTTTTTTTACCTAATTAACAATGTGTTTATAAAGGGCCGTGTCATGTAATTGCATTAGTCTAAACCATCCTTAAAACATGCACCTAATGTAATGTTCAATTTACAACACTTATAAGTAACTAAGGTTATTTCTATAATAAGGGTAACTTATATAAATGTAAAATCACTAAGTTCATTTATTGAATACAAAGACTACTGTAATAAAGGTAAGTGTACTATTCTACATATTGAATTTTTGGGAAAAAATTCGGCAGCATTTCGGCACAACACAATCAAATCTCAAATACAAAAACAAATCAATAAACACTTCTATATCATACCAACATTCTCCAAAGGCAAATGGCCACTACTAGGCCTCCAATCCAAACTCATCATTCATTTAAGTCAAAAACATATTTAAGAAAAATAACGACAATAATATAAAATAAAGAAAACACAGCCAAAACTTCTCAAGAAAGAGTTGCCAATAATTAAGAACATGTAATAACCTAAACACAAAAAATTATTATATACATTCCAATTATTCTTCAAAAAAAAAAAAATTGGAGCAATTAGTTTTTGTACTTGTTATTATTTTTGTTCAGTACTTTCACAGAGTTAGTTTTTATGCATCAACTACGTATACGCTGATCTTAAGATATTTACAATTAGTTTTTGTAGTTTGGAGCATATATTGAAAACTGAAAACTCTTAAGTACACATCGCATTTGCATATTTCTTTTATATTTCTTTTCGATTAACTTGAATAAAATGTAAAATATTATATAATAAAAGAAAATTGCTTTCATTTTCAATCCCATAATATTTATATTCTGTATATTTGAAATGACACTTGCTTTGAAACTTTGAAACTTTTCCGAAGTGGTTGCAGACTTTGAAATGGTCTACTAAAGTAGCTATCAAAGTTTGATTAAATTTTTTTAATAATTTATTTTCGGTTCAATTTTAAACTTTGATGAATTTGTGAAAGGTATTTTATAAGTTATTAAAAATTAGATCACTTATTAGATTTGAGAAATTTTGATGGATAAAATGAGTTTATTTTTTTATACATTCAACAATTTTTTTAGTAAATAAATGTTGAAATAAGAAAAACTACTAAATGTTAATTTCACATTTTTCATTAAAAGTCCTAACAAAAATATATAATAATAATCAACCACAATATATTTAGAACCTTTAAAATATTATTTTTCTCTCCTAATAACAACTGTAAAAATCATTCTACTATATATTTACAATAGTTTTATATGTATTGATTACTAGATTTTATATTAATAAAATAGAACTTTAAAGCAAAAAGAAATGCAATTTTTGAATAAAATGTTTTTTTAGAAAAGATAAATAAAATAGAGATTGAATAAGGAAAAAAATTTGGCGTTCTCACTAATCACATTCAATTTTGTTGCTAAATTTCATTATCATCCATCGGTAAAATTGCAGAAATTAATGTAATTTGAAAATTAAAATTTTTCGCTCGATATCACTCGAATGTATCTCCAAATGTCGTTCTTCCTAAATATTAATGGCGCGTTCTATTTTATTCGATTCAATTTAGTCAAATTTGTATGATAAAATGATATTTATCTATTTGCTTGGATATTAAGGGTTATTAATTTTATATATAGCAACAATTTTTAAATTTTTTTTCGTTTTTTAAATAAATATGTAACAATATATAATTACGGCTTTTGTTGACTGAAACTCTCAATTTTTAATTTATTTAAGTTGCATATATATATGTTAAATTAAATAAAAAAAACAACAACAACATTAACAATAATACTAATAATAATAATAACAAGTGCATTCACTAATAATAATAATAATGCAACCTGCAGAGCAGAGGTATTAATGTTGA
>NW_028322576.1:0-38636 GCF_041381405.1 Jatropha curcas | reverse complement strand
AGTAGGAACAATGACATATAAGTTGTATCGTACGTACTTTATATATAGTAGTCAGTTGTATCATATTGTAAGTAATAGCAACAATATCTACAAATTACAGAATCAACAAACCTTTTACGTTAAATGTGTTTCTTGGATATTAGTCTCTATATGACATTTGAATTATTAGAAGAATCATCAAAAAGAGCTTTCTCTATCTATATTTTGAAATCCCTGATATAAAGAAAGTAAACCGTAAACATAACTCCTAACCCTTACCCTAATCCTAATTTCTGCCTTCTATAAAAATCTCCAATCTAGCCTTTTAAGCTCACTTGAACAAGAAGAGCTCATGAGTCATACATATAGAGTTGTCATTTGAATTCCTTGCTTTTAGTAAGGATGCTCATCCACAAGTACCTGACCTAAGTAGGGTGGCTAAAATCCAACCCATTTATAAATGGATATGATATAGTTATGGACCAATCTGATCCTAATCTATCGAATACCCTATCCAATTTGCTGTTTCTTTTATTTTTTTTTTCCTTAAAAAATAAGCTTTTTATCTATTATATATATATATATATATATATATATATATTAACTTGAGCCAGTTCAATCGAACCTGCACAATTGAACTATTGAACCTCTACTAGAGAGATCATTACTTGCAATAGAAAGACGGTTTAGACTGTATAACCTAAATGAACTAATAACTAAAATCTGAAACTCTTTTAAAGTTTTAAACTTCCGAATAAGCTTCTCATTAGAATTTGAGGCTATTTGAAAATCTTGATAACGATGATAGTAACAATAGTAAGAGATAAAAGATGATGATTTGAAATTTTAAAAAAAATACTATTATTAAGAATTGTTTCTTAAATGGTCCAATCAAAACAAAAAATAAAATAAAATAAAGAAGAAAAACTCAAAACTTTGCCAAAAAAAAAAAAAAAAAAAAAAAAAAAAAAAAAAGAAAGAAAACAACAAATTCTCAAAGAAAAGAGTGCCACGTTGCTTTGTCAATATTTTTTTTACTTCAGAATTATATATAGATATAGATTAGTCAAATCCAAAATATTTCTATATATTATAAATGATTCTATATATATATATATATATATATATATATATATATATATATATATATATAAATAAATAGAATAATATATGTAATTAATTAATAAACAAAAATCATTGTTTGTAATTTATATACCATCGAGTGTGCAACAACTATTTTAAACATCAAATGACTAAATACCATTAGCTTTAATTCTTATTTATACCATATTAAACCATAAGATGCCACAATCCACACAATATCCATCACTAAATACATAAAGATTAGAGTACTTTATCTCTTACTAAGAATCACAATTTACGTTTCTTATAACCACAATAATTTATATTATTCCCTATATTCACACACCAAAGAAATAGTTGCTAAATACAATAATACACTTTACTCTACCAAGTAGTCATTACTCATAAATAAAACTCACTTCATATAGTAATTCCACCAATATTATTTATTATGAAAAATACTCATCACCAATTATTATAGCAAATCACACCAAATCCTTCAATATTCAAACCTTATAAAAATCATGTATATCCATTCCATCTAGAAAAATACTCATCTCAATAATTATAAGCAATTCTACTAACCAACATCATGTAAATTTCATCAAATACATATACTAATTCAATACTCTAGTTAAATGGATTCTAATGTCCTCAAATTCAAATCATTTAGTTCTCTTATTAAATAATTAGCAACTCATTCTCAATTCCGCAGGCACACGTATACAAACATTCATGCAGTCTTCAATATATATATTCCATATTCAACACGTATTAAATAAAAATAATATACTTTCATCATTTAACTTTAACTTATTAATCATATATAACTTATCTTCTTACCTACTTAAATTATATATGAATATTATTTAATCCATAGAAAGATTTTTTTGCTTAAACCATCCCTTAGCATCAGTAACTAAATCACATTTCTAAAGAACAAGGATACAGATTTTAATCATTAAACAACTTGACTTTATCCTAGCTGCGAATAACGCTGAATGGGAAGCAAGGAAAACTATGTCAAGACATGACAGGAATTACTCCGCAGTTACTTCTAAACTTATAAACCTATGCTCTGATACCACCTTTGTCACGACCCATTTCCGTGGGCCGGACCGGCACTAGGGCCCAGGTAAGCTTAAGGCCCCCGAGGCCCGTAGTAAGCCTAAATCTCAATTAACACATAGTATCTAACCAGGGCCTATTCACAATAAATTATAATCACATTATGGGCTTACTGGCTCACCTGCAGCTAATTACATAATATTTAATTTATAGTGTAGTGCTAACAATAAATCCAATAGTAATACACAACCCTATAACTGCGGAGTTCAATAATAATCTGATAATAGAGTAACTTATACATCCAAAATTAGACAACAGAAATGTAAAGTTTACATTTATAACTCTGCGGAGAAGATTGCAGAGCTTCAGTCGAATCAGCTGCTTCCTAGTACCTGGGAGGTTTGGAGAGAAGGGGGTGAGTTTTACAACTCAGTGAATAATAATAAATAATACACACCACATACAGTCAAGCAAAATGCACCCTAGTATACTGAATGAACACACAACAGTCAATCATATGACATTACATCAGCACCTACAAACAATATCACCTTCAAATAATCACATCACGTGGAAATTAGTCAGTGGAGTCACCGAACCCCCGATGAGCCGTCCTCCCACATGGCTCATCCTCTCACATGTGCACCAGGGAGCCGATCCCCCATACTGGCCGACCGGTCTAATCCTCACTTGACCAGCCCTCTCATTGTTTTTCCATTATCTCTTTTCTTTTCCATACCAACAGGAGGCAACCCGGTCGTCTCCATCAAATCTAGATCATCAGGCGCTCACAACAGGAGGCCACCCTGCGGGCTGCGATCAAATCTAGATTATCCGGTGCGCCCAATAAAGAAGCCAACCTGTGGTTAACAGTAACGGTAACGGTAGGTGCACACGGGGGCGCCGATCTCCCATTTACCCGGCTAACAGAAACAGAATCAGGATCCATATAACAGAATCAGAATATAACAGAAATCAGAATCAGGATCCGTATAACAGAAACAGTCTCACAAACCCATGGTGACCCACTTCATCCCAATTCCACACAAACAAGGCACAGTATATGCACAGCACAAGTAATCAAACAATTCTTTCAACGTATTACACCAATTTCATCCAAATGCACAATTATATATAAGTATAATTATAATGATCGTAACATAATATATATGATAAAATACTTGTAATATATTGTAAATATGTAAATAACAATATAATGTTTATGAATAAATGTTATGCAAATGCAGTGTTGATATACATTATTTATTATTACTCACAGTGATGGAGAGCGAAATTCTAGCTTTGATGTTGTCCTGGAGGAGCACTAGATGGACCCGGGCGATCTAAGCAAAGTAAGAATGACACAAAAAGAATAACTCTATCAGACAAAATATTTCTTTACCCTTCTAATAATTTTATTTTATATTCTAAATTTTTCTACGTAATTTAATCTCGATATTTAATTTCTTTTCTGTAATAAATTTTTATTTCTCTATCTAACTCTATTTCATTTATTTTCTTCTAAAATCTATTTTATTTCCTACCGAAATCTATTTTAATTTCCACCGAAATTTATTTTATTTTTTTTACTGAAATTTATTTTATTTTCTACCGAAATTTCGACAGCATCTCCCCTAAAAATTGGACTATCCACCTGTTAAAATATCAACAATTTATTTAATAATTCCAAACCACACAGCCCATCCGTCGGGCATTCAATCAATGCAATTTTTCCCGTCCTCCATCCAAATAGTAATATCAAAATTACATTCAACCTTAACATCAACCTACATCCATAATTTATAAATTAAAATTACATACAATATAATCTACCTTCAATCCACACTTAAATTCCATAAATTTTATTATTACCAAAATTTCCTAATAAATTATTTAATACTGAATTTAATTTTAACTAACTATTATTTTTATTAATCAATAATTACTTCATATTAATTAATCAATAACTATTTTGAATTCATTTTAAACTAACTAAACAACTAAAATTACTAACTAAATATTTTATTTATCAATAAATTAATACTATTTAAATTAATTACTCAAGATTACTAAAATCAATTACTAAAATCAAGTTAATCAACTAAAATTGTTAGAATTAAACTAACTAAAGTGACTAAATTTAATTAACTATCATTAATAAAAATTAAATTAACGAAAATGTAGTTAAATTAATTTATACCCCAAATATAATTTTTTTTTTTGTCGAATTTTTGCTAGATCGGAAATTTGCTCGTGTTGGATCGGAGCTACGCACGCCAGAAGTGGTCCGATCCGACTGACAGTGGCAAGGGAAGGCGAAGGTGGCACGATCTGGTGGTGTTTCTGCGACAGGGAGCTGCAGCGGTGGCTGGGTGATCTGGCAGAGGGCGGAGGTGCGGCTGGCGGTGAGGCTTGAAGCTGGTGCTGCTGCTGTAGGCGCGACAGACCTGGCAGAGGGCCGACTGTGGCGCGCGGAGGAGCTACGGGACGTGCTGGCGCGCGATGGAGGCGGTGCGACTGCAACTGGCGCGCGGTGGTGATCGGCCGACGTTGCTGGAGTTGCTGGCAGTGACGCAGACACAGTTGCAGGGAAGAAGAAAGGGAAAGAAAGAAAGAAAAAGGAAAGAAAGAAAAAGGAAAGAAAGAAAGAAAGAAAGAAGAAGAAGAAGAAGAAGAAGAAGAAGAAGAAGAGAGGGAGGAGGAGGCGCGGTGGCTGTGTTGGTGGAGTGGAGGTGGGGCGCTGGTGAGGATGAGAAGTAGAGGTGCAGCGCTGGAGATAAAAAGAAAAGAAATAGATGCTTCTAGATGGTTTGGGTCGAACCGGTTCGATTCGGTTCGATTCGACCCAAATCTTTTGATTTTCAATTGGTTTTCGGCTTTTTCAATCGGTTTTCGATTCGATTTCTCACAATGTTCGCAATAAAATATTAAAATAAATTTTCAAGCTGTCGGTTTATTAAATTTAATTGGAAAATCTTTGAAAATAAAAATTCGGGTTGTTTCAGTCTTCCCCCCTTTAAAAAAAATTCGTCCTCGAATTTTCTAAGTGACAAGAAACAAGGATGCAACAGTTGTTTACGACAATAGTGGCTGTACTTCTCACATAATGCTGCAACTGCTAAAAGTTATGACATTCATATTAAGTATTCTTATGAGCAGTTAGATATCTACCTTATCACCATAGTTAATTTAAACTTGAGTTGTACTATATCTACAAGTCATCAAATCAAGTAAAATATTCATAACCCAAGGCACAGATTTGACTCTAGTAGCCACCGTTATGCATAAGAATGTAAGTTCCACATAGCCTCTGCTCAAGTGAGGATTATTAATCTCGTTAGCTATATATCATGTGACCTACATTGATGTATCGTCATTTATTCTCTCACTAGCTATCATAGGCAATGATCATCACTCCATAAGAAACTCATATACCAACCCAGTATTTAATCTTACTGATATAAGAATCAGCATACTCAATCCAATTTACTACTATCTCAAGTTGGACTCCTTATTTTAAAATTCAAAACCTATAGGCTGACTCATCCATTTTCCATCAATTCCAATTCCATATATTTGCCCTCATAATCATTGAAGTTGTTCATAATTAAATAAGATGATGGCTGCCAAATCAAGAAAGTTTTCGATTCTTATCAAATTCTGCCATTAAGTACTATGTGATCATTTCCAATTAAAGAGAACAAATTCTTGCCACTACTACAAGCTTATTTCAAACAAAATCATGACACTTCTCTAGCTAATTGCTATCAACTGATAGGAGATCTTGGCTTCTATCCCAAGCACATCACCTATTTAACAACTTAACCATTTTCCAACGAAAGATATACAATCTCTTTTCAAATCCTACTAATAAGAATCCCCTAAAAACAAGTAGCACATCAACTATAAAGAGAATTTAAATTCACCATCAAATCCCTATTTTAGTTTTTAACTTCTCTATTCCTCTTTCCAATTTGTCATACCATACCATTTCTTAACTAACTGTGACAAGAATTTATGCAACTAGCCAAGTTAGCTGTTGTCATGCCAGATAATTCTTCATTTATTTTCTAGAATTTGTAATCGCCAATCTATGATACTCACTTCCATAAAGAGATCCAGCCTACAATCAAGATGTAAAATTCTCCAAACCGTAGTTTATATTCAATTTATCTATTTCATCTATCCTTAATCAATCTTTTAGAACTAAGTTAACGTATTTAGAAATCAAGAATCCTAAACAAGTAGTGCCCCCTTTTTTTTTGCTCAAGCTAAGTAAGAGATTAAGGATGTTAAAACCTATAATCCAACTCCTAATTAAACTATGTCCTTTGTTTTATGCCGATGAATATTCAAATAATAATATCATTAGGTTATTCTTTTATTCTTTTTTTTTTTTTTCCAAGTCTATCTTAATGTCTATCACCTGCAAAATTTGTAAAATTTATATCTCATACGATGTAGGAATATTTTCAACCTTAATTATGTTCTCTCTATGTTCTTTACTCTAAATAAGGTTAATACCTCATTGAATTCTTCAAAATGGACCTAACAAATTAAGTAGTCTCTTAAGCCACAAGATATGTCACATCAGCCATTTATAACACAATAATATTCATTCAATCATAATTGCCACCAATTACTAAGAACTTCAGAATAGCTTTACATTGACTCCAATAATATCTTAATGACTCTCATCCTAATTGATATCTCAATAATTCCATGAGCAATTTTCATTTATTAATGATCTGATCGACACCCATGAGTTAGCATTCCAATAATCTTAAACCATACCGTTATCACATCCAATAATCCTATAGTTTATATTTTCAGTTTTCAAATACTACCATGTATTCTCCTCGCTAAAATTGTTAAACTATCCCAAATTCACCTATTTATTCTTATACCAAGTTTCACTGTTCCAAACAAATAGTAAATTCAAACTTAGCTAGCTTACTAATGAAATAAAATAATTTAATTACATCCATGTTCTACTAAGGACATAAATATAACTAACCTTCTTTATCCAATAAAACAAGTATCTTGCACGAATTGCACTAATTAATAGAAAGTCCTTATGTTTATATGCTTTCCACAAACAAGTTACATGTATTCACATTCATTGTCATCTTAAGCTAAGTCCCATGATCTTTTATCAACTCTTATTCCCAGTTATTACTATTAATAACACTTATCACACTATATTTATAAGCTCAATGTGTGGATTCAATTAATATAACTCATAAAACTATTTTCTAACCAAATGCCATCAAGTTACAGAAGTGAGAATTTTCTTATCTCTTTCTCTCAAGTAGAAAGTCTTTCTTAATATCCATATAATAACAGGACTAGATCCATCCTAACTCATCTAATTCATTAGTATAACATCAATTCAATAATTGGACAGTTATCTCTCCATGTCCGATGTCATTCATCAATACACTTAATCATCATAGCCCACTATTTACATAATTTCCTTATAGAGTCGTTTCTCGGATCATAGAATCTCCTATTAAACAAAAATCATTGTTTGTAATTTATATACCATCGAGTGTGCAACAACTATTTTAAACATCAAATGACTAAATACCATTAGCTTTAATTCTTATTTATACCATATTAAACCATAAGATGCCACAATCCACACAATATCCATCACTAAATACATAAAGATTAGAGTACTTTATCTCTTACTAAGAATCACAATTTACGTTTCTTATAACCACAATAATTTATATTATTCCCTATATTCACACACCAAAGAAATAGTTGCTAAATACAATAATACACTTTACTCTACCAAGTAGTCATTACTCATAAATAAAACTCACTTCATATAGTAATTCCACCAATATTATTTATTATGAAAAATACTCATCACCAATTATTATAGCAAATCACACCAAATCCTTCAATATTCAAACCTTATAAAAATCATGTATATCCATTCCATCTAGAAAAATACTCATCTCAATAATTATAAGCAATTCTACTAACCAACATCATGTAAATTTCATCAAATACATATACTAATTCAATACTCTAGTTAAATGGATTCTAATGTCCTCAAATTCAAATCATTTAGTTCTCTTATTAAATAATTAGCAACTCATTCTCAATTCCGCAGGCACACGTATACAAACATTCATGCAGTCTTCAATATATATATTCCATATTCAACACGTATTAAATAAAAATAATATACTTTCATCATTTAACTTTAACTTATTAATCATATATAACTTATCTTCTTACCTACTTAAATTATATATGAATATTATTTAATCCATAGAAAGATTTTTTTGCTTAAACCATCCCTTAGCATCAGTAACTAAATCACATTTCTAAAGAACAAGGATACAGATTTTAATCATTAAACAACTTGACTTTATCCTAGCTGCGAATAACGCTGAATGGGAAGCAAGGAAAACTATGTCAAGACATGACAGGAATTACTCCGCAGTTACTTCTAAACTTATAAACCTATGCTCTGATACCACCTTTGTCACGACCCATTTCCGTGGGCCGGACCGGCACTAGGGCCCAGGTAAGCTTAAGGCCCCCGAGGCCCGTAGTAAGCCTAAATCTCAATTAACACATAGTATCTAACCAGGGCCTATTCACAATAAATTATAATCACATTATGGGCTTACTGGCTCACCTGCAGCTAATTACATAATATTTAATTTATAGTGTAGTGCTAACAATAAATCCAATAGTAATACACAACCCTATAACTGCGGAGTTCAATAATAATCTGATAATAGAGTAACTTATACATCCAAAATTAGACAACAGAAATGTAAAGTTTACATTTATAACTCTGCGGAGAAGATTGCAGAGCTTCAGTCGAATCAGCTGCTTCCTAGTACCTGGGAGGTTTGGAGAGAAGGGGGTGAGTTTTACAACTCAGTGAATAATAATAAATAATACACACCACATACAGTCAAGCAAAATGCACCCTAGTATACTGAATGAACACACAACAGTCAATCATATGACATTACATCAGCACCTACAAACAATATCACCTTCAAATAATCACATCACGTGGAAATTAGTCAGTGGAGTCACCGAACCCCCGATGAGCCGTCCTCCCACATGGCTCATCCTCTCACATGTGCACCAGGGAGCCGATCCCCCATACTGGCCGACCGGTCTAATCCTCACTTGACCAGCCCTCTCATTGTTTTTCCATTATCTCTTTTCTTTTCCATACCAACAGGAGGCAACCCGGTCGTCTCCATCAAATCTAGATCATCAGGCGCTCACAACAGGAGGCCACCCTGCGGGCTGCGATCAAATCTAGATTATCCGGTGCGCCCAATAAAGAAGCCAACCTGTGGTTAACAGTAACGGTAACGGTAGGTGCACACGGGGGCGCCGATCTCCCATTTACCCGGCTAACAGAAACAGAATCAGGATCCATATAACAGAATCAGAATATAACAGAAATCAGAATCAGGATCCGTATAACAGAAACAGTCTCACAAACCCATGGTGACCCACTTCATCCCAATTCCACACAAACAAGGCACAGTATATGCACAGCACAAGTAATCAAACAATTCTTTCAACGTATTACACCAATTTCATCCAAATGCACAATTATATATAAGTATAATTATAATGATCGTAACATAATATATATGATAAAATACTTGTAATATATTGTAAATATGTAAATAACAATATAATGTTTATGAATAAATGTTATGCAAATGCAGTGTTGATATACATTATTTATTATTACTCACAGTGATGGAGAGCGAAATTCTAGCTTTGATGTTGTCCTGGAGGAGCACTAGATGGACCCGGGCGATCTAAGCAAAGTAAGAATGACACAAAAAGAATAACTCTATCAGACAAAATATTTCTTTACCCTTCTAATAATTTTATTTTATATTCTAAATTTTTCTACGTAATTTAATCTCGATATTTAATTTCTTTTCTGTAATAAATTTTTATTTCTCTATCTAACTCTATTTCATTTATTTTCTTCTAAAATCTATTTTATTTCCTACCGAAATCTATTTTAATTTCCACCGAAATTTATTTTATTTTTTTACTGAAATTTATTTTATTTTCTACCGAAATTTCGACAGCATCTCCCCTAAAAATTGGACTATCCACCTGTTAAAATATCAACAATTTATTTAATAATTCCAAACCACACAGCCCATCCGTCGGGCATTCAATCAATGCAATTTTTCCCGTCCTCCATCCAAATAGTAATATCAAAATTACATTCAACCTTAACATCAACCTACATCCATAATTTATAAATTAAAATTACATACAATATAATCTACCTTCAATCCACACTTAAATTCCATAAATTTTATTATTACCAAAATTTCCTAATAAATTATTTAATACTGAATTTAATTTTAACTAACTATTATTTTTATTAATCAATAATTACTTCATATTAATTAATCAATAACTATTTTGAATTCATTTTAAACTAACTAAACAACTAAAATTACTAACTAAATATTTTATTTATCAATAAATTAATACTATTTAAATTAATTACTCAAGATTACTAAAATCAATTACTAAAATCAAGTTAATCAACTAAAATTGTTAGAATTAAACTAACTAAAGTGACTAAATTTAATTAACTATCATTAATAAAAATTAAATTAACGAAAATGTAGTTAAATTAATTTATACCCCAAATATAATTTTTTTTTTTGTCGAATTTTTGCTAGATCGGAAATTTGCTCGTGTTGGATCGGAGCTACGCACGCCAGAAGTGGTCCGATCCGACTGACAGTGGCAAGGGAAGGCGAAGGTGGCACGATCTGGTGGTGTTTCTGCGACAGGGAGCTGCAGCGGTGGCTGGGTGATCTGGCAGAGGGCGGAGGTGCGGCTGGCGGTGAGGCTTGAAGCTGGTGCTGCTGCTGTAGGCGCGACAGACCTGGCAGAGGGCCGACTGTGGCGCGCGGAGGAGCTACGGGACGTGCTGGCGCGCGATGGAGGCGGTGCGACTGCAACTGGCGCGCGGTGGTGATCGGCCGACGTTGCTGGAGTTGCTGGCAGTGACGCAGACACAGTTGCAGGGAAGAAGAAAGGGAAAGAAAGAAAGAAAAAGGAAAGAAAGAAAAAGGAAAGAAAGAAAGAAAGAAAGAAGAAGAAGAAGAAGAAGAAGAAGAAGAAGAAGAGAGGGAGGAGGAGGCGCGGTGGCTGTGTTGGTGGAGTGGAGGTGGGGCGCTGGTGAGGATGAGAAGTAGAGGTGCAGCGCTGGAGATAAAAAGAAAAGAAATAGATGCTTCTAGATGGTTTGGGTCGAACCGGTTCGATTCGGTTCGATTCGACCCAAATCTTTTGATTTTCAATTGGTTTTCGGCTTTTTCAATCGGTTTTCGATTCGATTTCTCACAATGTTCGCAATAAAATATTAAAATAAATTTCCAAGCTGTCGGTTTATTAAATTTAATTGGAAAATCTTTGAAAATAAAAATTCGGGTTGTTTCAGTCTTCCCCCCTTTAAAAAAAATTCGTCCTCGAATTTTCTAAGTGACAAGAAACAAGGATGCAACAGTTGTTTACGACAATAGTGGCTGTACTTCTCACATAATGCTGCAACTGCTAAAAGTTATGACATTCATATTAAGTATTCTTATGAGCAGTTAGATATCTACCTTATCACCATAGTTAATTTAAACTTGAGTTGTACTATATCTACAAGTCATCAAATCAAGTAAAATATTCATAACCCAAGGCACAGATTTGACTCTAGTAGCCACCGTTATGCATAAGAATGTAAGTTCCACATAGCCTCTGCTCAAGTGAGGATTATTAATCTCGTTAGCTATATATCATGTGACCTACATTGATGTATCGTCATTTATTCTCTCACTAGCTATCATAGGCAATGATCATCACTCCATAAGAAACTCATATACCAACCCAGTATTTAATCTTACTGATATAAGAATCAGCATACTCAATCCAATTTACTACTATCTCAAGTTGGACTCCTTATTTTAAAATTCAAAACCTATAGGCTGACTCATCCATTTTCCATCAATTCCAATTCCATATATTTGCCCTCATAATCATTGAAGTTGTTCATAATTAAATAAGATGATGGCTGCCAAATCAAGAAAGTTTTCGATTCTTATCAAATTCTGCCATTAAGTACTATGTGATCATTTCCAATTAAAGAGAACAAATTCTTGCCACTACTACAAGCTTATTTCAAACAAAATCATGACACTTCTCTAGCTAATTGCTATCAACTGATAGGAGATCTTGGCTTCTATCCCAAGCACATCACCTATTTAACAACTTAACCATTTTCCAACGAAAGATATACAATCTCTTTTCAAATCCTACTAATAAGAATCCCCTAAAAACAAGTAGCACATCAACTATAAAGAGAATTTAAATTCACCATCAAATCCCTATTTTAGTTTTTAACTTCTCTATTCCTCTTTCCAATTTGTCATACCATACCATTTCTTAACTAACTGTGACAAGAATTTATGCAACTAGCCAAGTTAGCTGTTGTCATGCCAGATAATTCTTCATTTATTTTCTAGAATTTGTAATCGCCAATCTATGATACTCACTTCCATAAAGAGATCCAGCCTACAATCAAGATGTAAAATTCTCCAAACCGTAGTTTATATTCAATTTATCTATTTCATCTATCCTTAATCAATCTTTTAGAACTAAGTTAACGTATTTAGAAATCAAGAATCCTAAACAAGTAGTGCCCCCTTTTTTTTTGCTCAAGCTAAGTAAGAGATTAAGGATGTTAAAACCTATAATCCAACTCCTAATTAAACTATGTCCTTTGTTTTATGCCGATGAATATTCAAATAATAATATCATTAGGTTATTCTTTTATTCTTTTTTTTTTTTTTCCAAGTCTATCTTAATGTCTATCACCTGCAAAATTTGTAAAATTTATATCTCATACGATGTAGGAATATTTTCAACCTTAATTATGTTCTCTCTATGTTCTTTACTCTAAATAAGGTTAATACCTCATTGAATTCTTCAAAATGGACCTAACAAATTAAGTAGTCTCTTAAGCCACAAGATATGTCACATCAGCCATTTATAACACAATAATATTCATTCAATCATAATTGCCACCAATTACTAAGAACTTCAGAATAGCTTTACATTGACTCCAATAATATCTTAATGACTCTCATCCTAATTGATATCTCAATAATTCCATGAGCAATTTTCATTTATTAATGATCTGATCGACACCCATGAGTTAGCATTCCAATAATCTTAAACCATACCGTTATCACATCCAATAATCCTATAGTTTATATTTTCAGTTTTCAAATACTACCATGTATTCTCCTCGCTAAAATTGTTAAACTATCCCAAATTCACCTATTTATTCTTATACCAAGTTTCACTGTTCCAAACAAATAGTAAATTCAAACTTAGCTAGCTTACTAATGAAATAAAATAATTTAATTACATCCATGTTCTACTAAGGACATAAATATAACTAACCTTCTTTATCCAATAAAACAAGTATCTTGCACGAATTGCACTAATTAATAGAAAGTCCTTATGTTTATATGCTTTCCACAAACAAGTTACATGTATTCACATTCATTGTCATCTTAAGCTAAGTCCCATGATCTTTTATCAACTCTTATTCCCAGTTATTACTATTAATAACACTTATCACACTATATTTATAAGCTCAATGTGTGGATTCAATTAATATAACTCATAAAACTATTTTCTAACCAAATGCCATCAAGTTACAGAAGTGAGAATTTTCTTATCTCTTTCTCTCAAGTAGAAAGTCTTTCTTAATATCCATATAATAACAGGACTAGATCCATCCTAACTCATCTAATTCATTAGTATAACATCAATTCAATAATTGGACAGTTATCTCTCCATGTCCGATGTCATTCATCAATACACTTAATCATCATAGCCCACTATTTACATAATTTCCTTATAGAGTCGTTTCTCGGATCATAGAATCTCCTATTAAACAAAAATCATTGTTTGTAATTTATATACCATCGAGTGTGCAACAACTATTTTAAACATCAAATGACTAAATACCATTAGCTTTAATTCTTATTTATACCATATTAAACCATAAGATGCCACAATCCACACAATATCCATCACTAAATACATAAAGATTAGAGTACTTTATCTCTTACTAAGAATCACAATTTACGTTTCTTATAACCACAATAATTTATATTATTCCCTATATTCACACACCAAAGAAATAGTTGCTAAATACAATAATACACTTTACTCTACCAAGTAGTCATTACTCATAAATAAAACTCACTTCATATAGTAATTCCACCAATATTATTTATTATGAAAAATACTCATCACCAATTATTATAGCAAATCACACCAAATCCTTCAATATTCAAACCTTATAAAAATCATGTATATCCATTCCATCTAGAAAAATACTCATCTCAATAATTATAAGCAATTCTACTAACCAACATCATGTAAATTTCATCAAATACATATACTAATTCAATACTCTAGTTAAATGGATTCTAATGTCCTCAAATTCAAATCATTTAGTTCTCTTATTAAATAATTAGCAACTCATTCTCAATTCCGCAGGCACACGTATACAAACATTCATGCAGTCTTCAATATATATATTCCATATTCAACACGTATTAAATAAAAATAATATACTTTCATCATTTAACTTTAACTTATTAATCATATATAACTTATCTTCTTACCTACTTAAATTATATATGAATATTATTTAATCCATAGAAAGATTTTTTTGCTTAAACCATCCCTTAGCATCAGTAACTAAATCACATTTCTAAAGAACAAGGATACAGATTTTAATCATTAAACAACTTGACTTTATCCTAGCTGCGAATAACGCTGAATGGGAAGCAAGGAAAACTATGTCAAGACATGACAGGAATTACTCCGCAGTTACTTCTAAACTTATAAACCTATGCTCTGATACCACCTTTGTCACGACCCATTTCCGTGGGCCGGACCGGCACTAGGGCCCAGGTAAGCTTAAGGCCCCCGAGGCCCGTAGTAAGCCTAAATCTCAATTAACACATAGTATCTAACCAGGGCCTATTCACAATAAATTATAATCACATTATGGGCTTACTGGCTCACCTGCAGCTAATTACATAATATTTAATTTATAGTGTAGTGCTAACAATAAATCCAATAGTAATACACAACCCTATAACTGCGGAGTTCAATAATAATCTGATAATAGAGTAACTTATACATCCAAAATTAGACAACAGAAATGTAAAGTTTACATTTATAACTCTGCGGAGAAGATTGCAGAGCTTCAGTCGAATCAGCTGCTTCCTAGTACCTGGGAGGTTTGGAGAGAAGGGGGTGAGTTTTACAACTCAGTGAATAATAATAAATAATACACACCACATACAGTCAAGCAAAATGCACCCTAGTATACTGAATGAACACACAACAGTCAATCATATGACATTACATCAGCACCTACAAACAATATCACCTTCAAATAATCACATCACGTGGAAATTAGTCAGTGGAGTCACCGAACCCCCGATGAGCCGTCCTCCCACATGGCTCATCCTCTCACATGTGCACCAGGGAGCCGATCCCCCATACTGGCCGACCGGTCTAATCCTCACTTGACCAGCCCTCTCATTGTTTTTCCATTATCTCTTTTCTTTTCCATACCAACAGGAGGCAACCCGGTCGTCTCCATCAAATCTAGATCATCAGGCGCTCACAACAGGAGGCCACCCTGCGGGCTGCGATCAAATCTAGATTATCCGGTGCGCCCAATAAAGAAGCCAACCTGTGGTTAACAGTAACGGTAACGGTAGGTGCACACGGGGGCGCCGATCTCCCATTTACCCGGCTAACAGAAACAGAATCAGGATCCATATAACAGAATCAGAATATAACAGAAATCAGAATCAGGATCCGTATAACAGAAACAGTCTCACAAACCCATGGTGACCCACTTCATCCCAATTCCACACAAACAAGGCACAGTATATGCACAGCACAAGTAATCAAACAATTCTTTCAACGTATTACACCAATTTCATCCAAATGCACAATTATATATAAGTATAATTATAATGATCGTAACATAATATATATGATAAAATACTTGTAATATATTGTAAATATGTAAATAACAATATAATGTTTATGAATAAATGTTATGCAAATGCAGTGTTGATATACATTATTTATTATTACTCACAGTGATGGAGAGCGAAATTCTAGCTTTGATGTTGTCCTGGAGGAGCACTAGATGGACCCGGGCGATCTAAGCAAAGTAAGAATGACACAAAAAGAATAACTCTATCAGACAAAATATTTCTTTACCCTTCTAATAATTTTATTTTATATTCTAAATTTTTCTACGTAATTTAATCTCGATATTTAATTTCTTTTCTGTAATAAATTTTATTTCTCTATCTAACTCTATTTCATTTATTTTCTTCTAAAATCTATTTTATTTCCTACCGAAATCTATTTTAATTTCCACCGAAATTTATTTTATTTTTTTTACTGAAATTTATTTTATTTTCTACCGAAATTTCGACAGCATCTCCCCTAAAAATTGGACTATCCACCTGTTAAAATATCAACAATTTATTTAATAATTCCAAACCACACAGCCCATCCGTCGGGCATTCAATCAATGCAATTTTTCCCGTCCTCCATCCAAATAGTAATATCAAAATTACATTCAACCTTAACATCAACCTACATCCATAATTTATAAATTAAAATTACATACAATATAATCTACCTTCAATCCACACTTAAATTCCATAAATTTTATTATTACCAAAATTTCCTAATAAATTATTTAATACTGAATTTAATTTTAACTAACTATTATTTTTATTAATCAATAATTACTTCATATTAATTAATCAATAACTATTTTGAATTCATTTTAAACTAACTAAACAACTAAAATTACTAACTAAATATTTTATTTATCAATAAATTAATACTATTTAAATTAATTACTCAAGATTACTAAAATCAATTACTAAAATCAAGTTAATCAACTAAAATTGTTAGAATTAAACTAACTAAAGTGACTAAATTTAATTAACTATCATTAATAAAAATTAAATTAACGAAAATGTAGTTAAATTAATTTATACCCCAAATATAATTTTTTTTTTTGTCGAATTTTTGCTAGATCGGAAATTTGCTCGTGTTGGATCGGAGCTACGCACGCCAGAAGTGGTCCGATCCGACTGACAGTGGCAAGGGAAGGCGAAGGTGGCACGATCTGGTGGTGTTTCTGCGACAGGGAGCTGCAGCGGTGGCTGGGTGATCTGGCAGAGGGCGGAGGTGCGGCTGGCGGTGAGGCTTGAAGCTGGTGCTGCTGCTGTAGGCGCGACAGACCTGGCAGAGGGCCGACTGTGGCGCGCGGAGGAGCTACGGGACGTGCTGGCGCGCGATGGAGGCGGTGCGACTGCAACTGGCGCGCGGTGGTGATCGGCCGACGTTGCTGGAGTTGCTGGCAGTGACGCAGACACAGTTGCAGGGAAGAAGAAAGGGAAAGAAAGAAAGAAAAAGGAAAGAAAGAAAAAGGAAAGAAAGAAAGAAAGAAAGAAGAAGAAGAAGAAGAAGAAGAAGAAGAAGAAGAGAGGGAGGAGGAGGCGCGGTGGCTGTGTTGGTGGAGTGGAGGTGGGGCGCTGGTGAGGATGAGAAGTAGAGGTGCAGCGCTGGAGATAAAAAGAAAAGAAATAGATGCTTCTAGATGGTTTGGGTCGAACCGGTTCGATTCGGTTCGATTCGACCCAAATCTTTTGATTTTCAATTGGTTTTCGGCTTTTTCAATCGGTTTTCGATTCGATTTCTCACAATGTTCGCAATAAAATATTAAAATAAATTTCCAAGCTGTCGGTTTATTAAATTTAATTGGAAAATCTTTGAAAATAAAAATTCGGGTTGTTTCATAAACATTATTGACTTTTGTGAATATAGTTTGTATTTGTTAATTGAAATTTGTATTCTTTTGACAATTAATACATGTAAAATGTTAGTTGATTTACTTTAGTAATGGATAAAATTTCTTTGTTAATCTGTATAAAAGTACGAATGGGGAACATTGAGTCCCTAAAATGTCCCTACGGACTTTTGATTTTAGTGGTAAATCAAAAATATCATCAAGGATAATTTAGTCATATCTAATTATGAAACTTTAATTTTATTGGTTGAAAAATAAAGGTAGTTTAATTTTGATTGGTTATGTTAATTTCCTATTTGAATCTAAATTTTATTAGAAAGTTTAATCTAAATCTAACTAGGAAATTCTCCAATTTATGACTTTAATTTTATTGGTTTAGGAATTTAATATCATTAATATTAAATTATCCAATTTAATATTACAAATTTAATCTTATTCTAATTAGGAATTTGTCCTTTAATATCATTCTAATTAGGATTTTGTCATATCATAACATTATATATATGTTTAGTTTTAATTACTTTTGACTATCAAGAATTATTACATAAAGCTTTTGTCAATTTGAAATTATTGAATTTACAATCATGTCTTCTTCTTGTGGTAAGTATCCTTATAAATTTTTAATTTTAATAATTGATTAAAAATATTATTAAGGATAATTTAGTTTTATTATAATTAGAAAATTATTAATTTTATTGATTGATTAAAAGTATCATTAAAAATAATTTAATGTTATTCTAATTAAAAAAATTTTAATTTTTTTGATTGATTGATTAAAATTATATAATAATTTTTAATTAGATTAGTTATATTAGTTTCCTTAATCAGATTTTTCTAATTAATTAACAAATCTTGTTTGTTTCATTGGGTTCTACAAATAGGTTTCCGTTTCTAAAGTTATAACCTGAATTGATTTTTATTAACTAACATAGTTTCATTCTTCTTCCGTTGCTAAGAATTGGGAAAGTGTTCCACAAATAGTTTAGCATTGAAATTTTTACCCGTTGCTAAAGTTATAACCATAAATTGATAACATGTTTTGCATCTTTTTCTTTTTTTTCTTTCTCCTTTTATTTTATATTTTATTATGACTATAAGATTAATATTTGTCAAGATAATATTTTTTATTTTTTATTTTTTAATTTCAAATATTTCAATGAAAGAAAGGTAACTATGAGAATTTCAATATTCAAAATATAATATAATATTAAATTATAATTTTTTATATGTATAGGAATTCTAAATTTTATTTGTATTTTATTGGTTGATTAACAATATCATTAATGATAATTTAATCCCAATTAGAAAAATTTTAATTTTATTGGTTGATTAAAATTTTATAATAATTTTTAATTTGATTGGTTAATACTATTCAATTAAACATATAAAACTAGGAAATATAAAAATAGAAAACCGGAAATTTTTTTATAACTTGACCCTAAAATAAAATCAATTAAAAATAAAGTTAAAGATTTAGTTAAGAAACACGAAGAATAAAATAAATAGTGATGATAATAATAAGTAAGTAGACAGTTAGTAGCTAAGTAAGAACATGAACGTTGGAAAGGTTTGAGTAGACAATTTTGATATAGAGGTTAAGTTGCAACCAGATTTGGGATACATGACTCTTTAAATGTTTGAATGAAGAAGATAACATAAGGAACGGACTTTGATGGCTTAAGGGCATAGGAATAATATATAACAAGTTGTAATATATATTAGGAGCAAGTGGTAGATAAATTTGAGGAATTTATAAATATCTTGCTAGACTTAAGTAAGGAGAAGATTGATTGAGTTGTAATATATATTAGCCATTAGTTTGAATTCTTGATATAATGTGAAGGAGATTAATATTATACTCCAAAACTTTGATATGAAATAATTAACTTATGTGTTATGGCTGCTAGTTAGGAACTTTGCTATTATTTTTTCATTGAAGTATAAACTGAAATTCTATAGAGAAACGAATAAATTATTTAGTTTAACACAAAATTTGGTAAAAGAAATTCAGTTATTGATGTCTATTTAGTTGATGTGATATTTGGATAACAAGACAGCATTAAGACGGAATCTAAGAAATTTTATTAAGCACCTTCGTGTTGATGGGTATTAGGTATAAGCGAGTATTTAAGGTAAGTAATAAATGTTAGGTCGAAATACTGGTAATACATAAATGATGAATAACGACGATTAGGAGCACGAAAGAAATCAAGTTGACGACATAATTAATAAGACACTCTAATATCCTTAGAATGGACCAATAAGCAACATAGGTAGTTTGGGAGATTATTAAAAGGAAAATGAGCTAGGAGAGCTGAAAGGTGAACTATTAATAGATGTTATTATGAAAGTAAATTTTTAGAGATAACTATTAAGGAAATTTAAAGAATAAGTATTAGAGAGAGATTGATGCTTATGCAGAAAGCATTAAAATCTCTGTAGAGGTAAGATAACTATGGAGTGCAATGAGATCCTTTAGTCCAAGAGCTGTCTGATAGTTGAACCGGTGTATGGCAAGAATATTATAGGGAGAATAGGACCTGTATAGATAGGAACTAAGAGAGTGAGCTTAAATCGCCCTGTGATACTAAAGACAACGAAAGTTGCACGACGATTTCTGAAATTTTGAATTAAAGTAATAGCTTTCAAATCTTTTTGATTGAGGAGAGTGTTAGTAATTATATATGTGAATTAAATGAGTTAATTCTTATTATTATAAATAAATCAAGTTTTAGTTGTTTTTACTTTCATAAATCATGTGTTTGGTCTTCATAAATATGAATTTGCTTTCATAAAATACGTGTTTTTGGTTAGGTTTATGGAAAGAGCTTCTTTATTTTAGCACTGTTTACTTTTAACTCTATTTGAACGTGGTTTTCATGGAGGCATACCTAGGCTTGGCCAAATCACGGTTCCTGGAACCGGAACCGTCGGTTCGAACCGGTCCGGAACCGGAACCGGAACCGGTGAGAACCGGAACCGGGACGAACCGGAACCGGAATATTCCGGTTCGGTTCCGGTTCCAGATTTTCTGGAACCAGAACCGGCGGTTCCAGAAAACCGGTCAGAACCGGTTGGAACCGCCGGTTCTCCGGCCGGTTAGAACCGTCGGTTCGAACCGGTTCGAACAGGAGGTTCTTATAAACTGTCACACCAAAAAAAAAAAAAAAAAAAGCTCCTTTTAGAGCAAAGAAACCCCAGTACCCCACCACTCTGTCCACCCAACCTTAGACACAATAAAATTATAAACCCTACGCCTACACCCTACAAAGGGACAACAGAAAAATGAAATAAAAAAATAAATACATATTCTTCTTATAATTATTGGTCTGAACGTTGTGTTTTTTTTTTTATTTTATTGTGAAATCTATTAATTATTCCTCCCAATAGCTATAAACGGCTATATAACGGCTAGTTTCAAGGGTATTTTTGAAAAATTAATTTTTTGGATTTATTATAAATACCTCATTTCATTTACAAATTCATTACAAAAAAATCTCTACTCTCTCTACTTACTCTCTCTACAATATTTTTTTAAATTATATTCAAACTTTTTTAAACAAAAAATAATTTCAGTTGAAGAATTTTTTTGTAAAAAATAATTATATTCAAGTCTTTAAAAAAATAAATTTAATTGTAGAATTTTTTAATTTTTTAGGTGTATTTTTTTTATAAATAACTTTCACAAATTTATTAAATTTTGAAAACCGGTCTTCAAAATTTAAAATTTAAAATTATGTGATTCACCGGAAAATCGATCGGAACCGTCGGTTTTATCACCGGACCGGAACCGGAACCGGAACCGTCCGGTTCCAAACCGGAACCGGAACCGGACTTTTTCGGTTCCAGTTTTTTTGGAACCGGAACCGCCGGTTCCGGAACCGTGGCCACCCCTAGGCATACCTACTAAAATTTAAATTTTCAATAGAATTATATAATCTTGAGAAAAATATATATAATATATATTATGCATTTTTCTGCTAAACCCGGTATTATTGTAAAATTTTACCAAAGAAAGATTTTTCCTAAAAGATTCAATAGCTAACTGATGATAGAATTTGGAGGCTAAGCTAATAGATAAGATTAAGTTTCTCGAAAGCTTTAGCTAGGTGGTACTAAATAGTTGAACGAAATTTTATTCTAAATATGATGGTTGGTGATAGAAGTACAATCAGAATACCCCATCCCCTTCCTTTCCTTGATCTATATTATTCGCTCTTGAATTGTCTCTTTTTTATTTGAAGTAATTTTTTATAACCTTGAAGTCGCCTATGTGTCCAATCTTACTCTTTCTTATTAGATTTCAATTCAAGGACGAATTGTCCTGAGGGAGGAAATTGAAACACCCGTAATTTTATTTTCGAAACTTTTGAATTTTTAATAAATCAAAAATCAGGATTTTTGCATGTGTGGGCTGCAAGTACTTTATAACCTTAATCCGCATCCAAATTCGCGAGTTGGGCCCAAGCCCAAAGTATAGTGTGGCAACTCCTAACTGAGGATTTTCTAAACTTCTTTAAGTATTATATTGGACGATAAATTTTAAATCAATTAATATAAATCAATTGGACCTTTAAACCAGTTTGAATTTTCTAAAAACCAAGTGAAAAACTCGAAAATCAAACAAAAATTGAGCAAAATCATTGAATTGAGCCAAACGGGTTCGAATCGAATCGGAATGCCCCATAAAATTCCAGAAACCATTTTCTTTTTTTATCTTTCTTCTTCTTCCCTCTTGAGCGCCCCGTCTCCTCCTCTCGTTTTTCTGACGACCAGAGACCCCGCGCCGCGCCTCCTCGCCGTCGACTCCTCGCCGCAGCAGTTCGGCCTTCCTTTCCCTTCTCTCCGTTTCCATTTCTTGTGAGCGCAAAAGTCACAACGAAGCCGCGACTTCAGCCCGATCGAGACAGTCGCGTCTTCGTCCTTCTCTCCGAGCAACTCCGGCGACTATCGCCGACAAGGTAAGCCGATTATCCTCCCTCCTCACTCTTTTGCAAATTATTTTGTATAGAATAGGCGATTTATTGAAGGAATTGATCAAAATGGGACTTAGGGATTTAAGAATAATAAATTTGGATTTCGTTAGATATTGACATAATTTGTAGTAGTTAGCTATAGAACTGAGTTTTATATGAAATTTGCTATGTTTTGGCGTAAGAGTTGCAAGATTCTGGAACCATGGTACCTCTGGCCACTGTAGACGGCGGAGACAGCGGTGGCTCCCGTGACCGGAGTTTCCAATAGGCAGAACATTGCATTTTTCGTGTATGAATATATAATTAGTTTTACTATTCGACATCAATTGATATTGAACTGTGGATTGACGTATATTTAGAAATTAGGCTTCAGGCTGGAAAATCAACAGAAAGTCGATAAACAAGAACGATACGATCTTAGAAAGGTTTAATTAGCTAGTTAGCAAAGTAATTACGTTTGGTTAGTATTCAAAATAAGTTATATGTATGAATTTGATAATAATTAGGATGTTTTAGTTCTATGAAGTTAATATTAATAAGGGTTAATATTATTAAGTAATATGCAGTCGACGTTAATTAAGGATTAATTAGTATGTTTTGTATTATATAAATATTCTAAATCTGAAATCTTTTGATCTTTTGTGAAATATTTAGATTATATATGTAAAACGCTTATTCATATTCGATAGACGATGATTCATGGATCATTAGCCGGAATTGCGAGATCTAAATAAATAAGAAGGGAATGGAAGAGTTGGTAAATTATAGCTGTATATAATTATTAAAGGTATGTATATATATAGTGACACTAGAAGGATGTAAAGGTTAGGCCAATATTAGTTTTCAATTGTTTATTTACTTAGTTATTTGCTTATTTGCTTAACCTTATAAAGTGAAGTTAAAGTTTGGTATCGGTGATTAAATATTGATATTGTTAATTGGACGAAGGAAGGGAAATTTAATTGCTTGATCGCCCGATGGATGGGCTGGGTGTAATGATTGATATCTATATATATAAGTTGTGTTTCTTTAAATAGGTGGATAGTCCGATTTTTAAGGGAGGTTCTGCCGAAATTTCGACAGAATCTAGAATAGTTTTACTCGTGAATAGGCCGCAGGATTTATTTAGGATAATCCTTTATTATTTGGGAGGAAGTTTTAATTAATTCTTTCCTGTCCTCCCAATTTCATTTCATTAGAATCACTTTAGTTGGTTCATTAATTCGACAAGTTGGAATTGAAATTAAGTATCTAGTGTAATAAATAATAATAAATAGTATTATATCATCAGCATTATGCATAGTTACATTGCTACATAATGCTATAATTGTCAATTTATTTGATTATCACTTATTTAATTCATTACTTTTCTACTTATTGTATATATGTTTATATTTGAACATTAGCATAACAATGTTTGTTCATTTAATGTGCTTGCATTTAATTGCAATGTTTGATTAGATGTGTTGTGACATTGCTATGCCTTGTTTGTATGGAATTGGGATGAAGTGGGTCACCGTGGGTTTGTGAGGACGGTCCCTGGAAATGATGAAAATGTGAAATTTGACAGTCGGCCAGGTATGGGGAGATTGGCGCTCCCGTGTGCACCTGATGATATGATATGGATGATACCTGATGATATGATATGGATAGTATGGAAAATCACAGGGTGGCCTCCTGTCGATATGGAAAAGAAAAGAGAGAATGGAAAAAACAATGAGAGGGCTGGTGAAGTGAGGATTAGACCGGTCGGCCCGGTATGGAGGACCGGCTCCCTAGTGCACACGTCATGAGAGGATAAGCCATATGGGAGGACGGCTCATCGGGGGTTTCGGTGACGCCACAGACCAATTTTCCACATGATGTGATTATGTGAAGGTGTTAATATGTGTAAGTGCTGTTGTGATGCCATTTGTGTTACTGTCTGCGTGACCATATAATTAGTCGGATAAAATGGATTTAATTATTTACACATTCGTTTGAATGCGTGTGTGGTGCAGTAATTCCTATTCATTATAAAACTCACATTTCCCTTGTTTAACTTTTCAGGAATTAGGAATTTCCTACGAGTTGGCTGAGGCTGTGCAATCTTCTCCGCAGAGCTATAAAGTAAATTTCTAAATTTCTGTAGTTGACTAATTAATGTACTGTTACTCATAAAAATTTTATTACTCCTAGACATTATCAAACTCCGCAGTTGTAAGATTATATGTATCCCTAGTGCATGTATTACCGATAGCCCATGTTATGACTGTAGTGTATTACAAATTGGGCTGATTTATAAAGTGTTTAAAATGCTAAATTTGGGGCCGAAATATAGTATAATTATGAGGTTTATTGCGCGTAATAACATGGGCTGAATGGGTAGAAATTCATATTAAAATAGTTGAATTTTGGTGATCAGGCTTACTATGGGCCTCGGGGGCCTTAAGTTTACCTGAGCCCTAGTGCAGGTCCGGCCCATGGAAACGGGTCGTGACAATTTGCAGTATCTGTAAATTATAATCTTTTTGTTCACGTGTGAAATTGAGATTTAATTTGCAGATTAATTCTATTAACTGAATTTTTTCGAAGGTAAATAATGGGTTAATGTGTTAATTGTAAATTTTAGTCAAGAAATTAAATTTCCTTTAATACAGCAGCAGCTGGTTTAGCTATTTTGCTTGATTTCTTGATATGATATGAAGAAATTGATGCCTTCATTGCTAGTTTTGGCAAAAACTTGGAATTTTGTTAAAAATGGCAGCAGCTATACTGGATAATCTATGGGTTTTATTTGAATGAAGCTAGGCATTGTTACATTCTCATGTTGATTCTGACCTACTAGGTGTCTTCTTGCTTGGTAAAAGAGTAAATCCTAGAACCTCTAAGCTGAGATCTTAGAAAGTTGGCCTTCTATATAGAAAAGGAATAGGAAGCTATATAACTTTAATTAAATATGATTAAGATGGAAAATATGGAGTTATTCAGTATATGTGAATGATAGACTTTGACTTGGTGTAGAAATTATAATGGTTAGTCTAGATTTATTTTTTTTTTTTGGGGGGGGGGGGGTGGTGTGTGCATGTGTTGTGTGTGGTGTGTGATTTCTTTTAGGTTAGAGATGATCAGATGAGTTAATTATATAAGAATGTTAAATATAAGGATTAATGTAAATACATGGGTGTGGTGGTGTATATGAATAGTATAAGTTTAAGAATTTATTATGACCTTATATGGATATAAAGTATATCTTTTATTTAGCATGAGGAATTAGAATAAAGATTTGACAAGGGTTCTGATAACGGTTAGAAGCCTAGTAGTTATATGAAGATGTGAATAGTTGACACGAATTTTAACTATATGAAATTCTACTTGTATGTGTAGGTAGGAGGTAAAAGAGTTAAGTTAAGAATTGTTGTGAACTTATACAGGTTGAAACTAAGAATTAAACATATAATTTGTAATTATTAGTGTTGTATAAGACGTTATTGATAATGATGTCTATATTGATTGGAGGAAGGGATGTTAATTGATTCCCGATGGATGGACTGTGTAGATTTGATTGATAAATCATTTAATATTTGATGCTTGTTTAAATAGGTAGATAGTCCAATTTTCATGGAGGATTTGCCGAAATTTCGGCAACATCTTAGAGACATTAACTAAGTTTAGAAATTAGAATTCTTAAATGTAAATATAGATCTATATAATGATAAACTTTTGAATAATGCTCTTGGATTGAATATCTATAAATGAATTCTACATTTATGATTCATTTGTTCCAAACATAAAGCCGGTTGTTGGATTGAGGTTCTAAATTGTTAAAGAAACTTTTAATGTTTTTTGTTTATTATAATTTTTTAAAATAAATTTGAAGAATTTTTATTAAATTGGTTTTAGGGTTTGTCAATAGTAATATTTATTATTATTATTATTATTATTATTATTATTATTATTATTATTATTATTATTATTTATTCAAGCTAACAAATCGAAAAAAGAATTTTAAAAAGTTTGAAATAAAATTATCTAATTTTGGTTCAAACCTGGAACAAAATTTAACCGTTGGTTTCAACCGTCTTAGAAACCATAAAAATGATTCAGTTTCGGTTCAATCTTTTCTATAACTGAAACCGAAGTTTCTAGAACCGTGGTCCATGCCTATCCATGATCATCTCTAGTCCTTATTCTCTCATTACGCTTCCAACTCTATCAAATTCCATCATACCTAAAATTACCAAACACCAAAAGTTACAAACTTTTCAGGTTTGCAAACACAAATAAGAGATTCATTATTTATTGTCATTTTTTTCCCTTTCTCAAAGCATGTGTATACTGTCTAACCAAAATCTATCTAATTTTTATTTATTTTTAACTATCTTATTCTATTGCAAAGTGCTTTTTCCCCTCCAATTTTCATCTTTGTTTCCCCTTAATTTTAGTATTAATATGTTTGTTTCCTCATCTAATCTGATGCTCTGAATTGCCTTTAGTTTTCTGTTCCTCTATCAGTTTATGAGTTGTTATTGTATTTTTACTTGTTTCTATTGTGAAATTTCTTATTGCTTGTCCACCTTTTGAAACAAGGAGGGTGACGGGTGCAATTATGATGGGCATTGATGAGACAACAGTAACTTTGGAACCTGAGCAGAGCATGGAGGGGGAATATATGTTCCTGGGAAGGAAAGAGTTGAATTCAGAGCTCCTCCAAAGAAGTCCTTTTAGGTATAATCTTTTATCATAGTATAATTTTTTTTTTTTTTGTGTTTTCTGATTACTGTTATGAGTGGTATAATGCTGCATCTCTTACTTGGGATCCTACTCTTATATGTGTTTTTGAATTTTAAGCCCCCCTCCTCCTTTACATATTGTCAAGCAACATCATTATAATTGCAATTTGTTTAGTAACTAATGCCGACGAGTTAATAGGTTTAGATGTCCTTGCAATTGCGAAACGAGAAGGATCTGATGCAAATGATGTGTTCAAGGTCCCAAGAGAAAGAGTTACGTCTATTGCAGCCTCTGTTGATGACTCAGAACTTGAATCTTCTGTTATAGATGATGACGGGGCCAGTGAATCTAATCGAAGTAGCAATCATTTAACTAGAAGATATCGTGAAACAACTATTCATGAGATTTCTCGTGGAGGTACTTCATACTCAAGATCTCTTTGACAATCACTTTAATTGCACTAAGTAAGTTGATTATGAAACTAATGTTTCCTCTCTTGGTTTGGTTTGGTTTTTCATTTGTATAATATGATATGATGGATTTGTCTATGGTTGTAACTACAAGTGTAATTGGTCATTTTATGAAACAACTTTACTTTACCCTTGTTTTGTGTTGTTTCTACTCAGTTTAAATTAGGCAATGTTAAGCCACACTAGTACCTTCTAATAAAAAGTTTTGTAGATTGTAGCAAATTTTGATGTGTTGATTTGTGCGAAGTAGCATCTATCTGCACCAGCTATTTTACCGACAAACTACACAAACGCATTCTTATGTTGAGCAGGTTTTTCATTTGTTTAATTTTCATGCTTTTGTTTTCTAATACAATTAATATGTGTGTTTAGAGGTGTGCTCTTTACATGCATTCAAGGTCTATAGGCACACCCATGTGCTTTTATTTAATTCTTGAAAGATGTTTATGCTGTGTTTCCCCTCCTATTTGTCTATCAAAAGCTTTAATATTTTTTTTAAATGATTTTCAATCATGAATTGCAGAAAAGTAACTGTTCCTCGGAAAGCAACAACTAGTGCTACACATGGGAGTCACTGCACGAGAGAAAATAGGTCATCAGATGTAAGTTAATCCTTGATTTTACTACTGGTGATCTTTGTTGTTGAGTTGAAAACTATAGAACTACTAGTGAAGTCTATCTTCTGGAAAAATTCAATTAGAATCATGAAGTTGCCAAATCGTGAATTGTTGATTTTTCATGGATGTCAATGAATTGCTAGCAGCTGTCATGTGAATTAAGCTAAGGTTAAATGCTAAAATAGCTCTTGTTTTTATATTTTTTTTCCTGTTCAATCTCTTTCAGAAAAAGAAAGACAAAAAAAAGAGGGAAATAGCTCTTGGTTGGTAGAGTTGGCAAAAAGTTGGTAATATGTGTTTATAATTTGGTAATTTAGGCCCTTTTTTTGTAAGGTCTTCAATGGCCTTACTTGTCATCAAGATGCTTTGGTGCGTGTTTGATAGTACATAGAAATGCTTTTGCTTCATCATATAAGTGTTTGGCATGCAATCTTTTAGAATGATTTTATAGCTTCTCCAAACTGCTAATTTAGAAATTGAAATAGGATGAGTTGGAAGGCCCAGACATTAATTGTTTAAAAATTCTGGGTAAAATTGAAAGCTAGAAATAAGATTGACAATTAGGGTTTATAGAAGGGTGGGACTGATAAGGAAAACTAAATAAGAAAGAGGGGTTTGGGGGGGCTGTTTGGTAGAATTAAAATAGATGACAGCTTGGAGGACCAGTTCACATCATCTAAGGATTTGGATTCCCAAATAAACTAAAAGAAATAACATAGTCCCAACCAAACGAGGATTCGAAATTAGGACTTAAAGTAAATATGAAGCTCATAAAGAAATAGGGAAAGGTTTTGCAACAAAAGCTGGAATTTACAAAATTGCCCTTAATTTGAATTACTGGACCCGGCGGCCAATAGCTAATTTGATTGTAGAACAAGTAGGCAGAAAAATTTATGCAGTATTTGGAGCGTCAAAAGGCCAAGAAAAGTCCCAAGTATAATGTTTTCTTATTTTGGCAGGATTTCCTTTCCTGTTTGAGTAGGTTTTGTTTTGCTTTTCCATTCTGTTTAGGATTCTCATTTATTTATTAGTATTAGTTGAATTTTCCTTATTAGTTTAGGATCCTCGTTATTTTAGATTTAAAGGCTATAAATAGCCCTGAGTTTCTTGCTTAGAGCAGACTTTGTTTAGTTCAGCTCTAATATAATTGCTGGTTCTCAGAGTTTTCTTAAGTTTCTGCAACTTGAAACGTATTAAGAAGTATTGTGGTATAATTCTTGTTTTTCTTCAACGCTTATCTCGCTGCGTCATAATTTATTTAAATATAAGCAATAAGTAAAACTCTAAAATAACTAGGAAGTAGTCTGTAATTTTCCGAATAAACCCTGGTTTAAATCTGGACCATCTAGGCTTGAGTTTATGAATTGAATTTCTTATATTCCTGTTTTGCATCAGAAATGGATATGGGGTTTCATACATACTTTTAGATGTAGAGATGTAAGGTTCAGGGGAAAAAAAAAATCTCCAGGTCTTTCTGCATCATGAAATGGCACAGCGCTTTTTGGGGAAACAGTTTGTAAAGTTATTTGCTGTGTGCAACAGTCCAATCTTTTCAACCTTCTATTTGTTATTAGTATAAAACTACAATTTAGTGTCAAAATGATCAGAAGTCTCGTTCTTTACGGTCGATAAAGAGGGTCATCTAGCTAAATTATGTGTTTCATGAGCCATTTGACACGGAAACTTTTGTTTCTGTACTGTGCATTTCCCATGTTTTGTCTTCAGAACTAGTGAAAAATTCCCCTTCAACTTTTTTGATGATTTGTCTTACTTGCACCAAACATGGAACAGATCTTTTTGCCCTGTCTTGCATGTGCTATTAGTTTTTGTCATGTTCAATATTTGTGAGCTTGAAATATTGCTCAACCTACTAAGATACAGTTTGCTTTTTTTTACTTATACAACTTTTTGGCATTGATGTCTTTTCTACTGGCAATTTGGCATTTTGGTTACACTGTGTACTCAAATATCGGGGATGTTTGTGAACCTTTGTTAACATATATATGCATGTTGATGTCGGAGAACAAGATCAAAACTTCAGAATTAAGCAAAGACTCTGAAGTTAAAACTATTCTCATTACTGTAGCAGTCACTATTCAGGGTGTTTTTGTTTTATTTAGAGTAGTCAAGTCCATTTTCAATTAGGGATTACTCAATTCTTTATTCTAGTAGTATCATATGCTCTAGCAAGGTTTAGGGTGGTATAGGCAGAATCATGGTATTATATTTTGGCTAATCTGATTATATTTTGACATTAAATTATTAATCTTCTTTATCGCTGTCTTCTAGTATTGTTAGCAAGTATGTCAGCAAATTTATTGGCTTGTAATTTTATATTTTGTATGTGATTTTTATAAGTTACACTTTCTGAATTGAAGGATATGACTAGAAATGTTAGTAGCTCGTCCAATATCCAATCTAGGAGTCCTAAGGGTGGGACAGAGGACCTCAAAAGCATCAGAAAAGATTTTAGGGATGACTCCAGGAGAGAAAGCAGGAAGGTAAGGCACAGGCATACTGTTAATCGTGAAGAGCGGAGTCATGGAAGGGAAGCACGTGGTTCGTATGAAAGAGAAGATAGTAGAGATTATGGCAGAAAAAGGGTAGATATGAAGGTTCAAGTCGAACACCAGGTACACGTCACATTGTCTTGTATCTTGTATGCCTTTTGCTTTACACAAAAGAAAAAGGGAGAATGAAACAACAAATGTGGAAAAATAAACAGAGAATTGGCATGATGCATTAGCTTTCTGTTGCTCTATCTATAAAATTTTTACTTGTTAACTTCTCTCTGATACATATGCATGTGTCTCTTAAGTGTATGATGAACTTTGGATGTCCAATTGTTTTATGAAACCTCTATTATAATATGTTGTGATGGATTGTCAATGAAGCCTGCTAGCCCATCTGCACCCTCTACATTTTCCTCCTTCAACACCAATCCCTTCTGTATTGGTGGGTTGGGTGGGGGACATAATCACGGGCTTCTACCGTTTTAGAGTGGAGTCCAGAATAAAAACACTCAAGGGGAGAAGCATCACAAGATTCTAGCATTGTGAACTTGCATTTAAATTTTGATACGTTCTGTATAAAATATGTATCTTGCAGGCAGGTTGACTGGGAATGGGAGATGGGATTGGGAAGAAACACCTTATCGGGATAGTCACCTAATACCAACCGACAGCATCGTTCTTCACCATCGCCCATGTTTGTTGGGGCCTCACCTGATGCACGTTTAGTGTCCCCATGGTTAGGTGGCCATACACCTTCCTCTATTGGTATGTGTGATGTTTCTTATGTGATTGAAACTTCTATGCCCTTTCTCTTCCAATTTTGGAGTATATAACTTTTGGAAATGTACAGGTTCTACTGCTTCTCCATGGGATAATATTGCTCCTTCTCCAGTTCCAATACGGGCCTCTGGATCTTCAGCTAAGTCTTCAAGTTCTAGACATGTGAGGTCCCATCAACATTCTTTCTCCTCTGCAAGTTCGCGATCATCGGAGGTGAATATTTGTGATGCATGCTGTACTTTGTTTTATGAAGTTGCGTGTTCAAATTTCTTCTGTACATTTAGATGATGACCGTGCACTTTCTTACTTGATCGATTGCTGTGCAGGATGAGGGACAGATAAACCTATTCATCTGAAGAAAAATATTGAGATTACTGAAAGTATGCGCATAGAGATGGAGTATAATGCTGATCGAGCATGGTAACTTGTTTCTTAAATTAGTTTACATTGCCAAAATTAGCTTCAGTTTTCTTCATTGTTACCCTACGAAGAAATCTAAAGTGCAAAAATTCATGAATATCAATATATCATTTTGTATCTTTGGTTTTGCTTCATCCCTTTGTCTGTATCTCTAGACATGTTCATACTTTTTGAATTGCATTCTGGATATGAGTTATTACATGTGAAATTGGAGCATTCATCTATTATTTGGTATCAGTCCAGAAGGGATGACTGATGACTCTCAAGTAGTATTCTCTTTGGTTATTGATATATATATATTCACACACACTGACAGTCTGACACATACACTTCCATTTCTGCTGACTGGAGTTTCATCATATAGGTATGACAGAGAAGAAGGTAACACAATGTTTGATGGTGATAGCTCATCATTTTTCCTCGGGGATGAAGCCTCATTCCAGAAAAAAGAGGCAGAATTGGCCAAAAGACTGGTATGTTTAAAATCTGTGGAAAATATTTTCTGTTTCTCATCCGTCTTTTTCCTCTTGTTTGGTATAAATGAAGTCCACAAAGTTTTGTGGAATTCAATTGAATTTCCATTTTCATATTTGGTATATATACAAAAAAACTTTCATTTCAATTCCATGGACTCAATTCTAGAGATGGAACATAATTAAACTAATTTCAATGGAATTTCAATTCCACAAAATTTATACAAATTAGGTTTTGGACAAAAAATTCCACCTTTAATTCACATCTCCTATCTCCTTTTACTCTTTCCTTCTCTCTCTCTCTCTCTCTCTCTGCTTTTTATTTCTTTCTAACATATTTTTTTCTCTGTTTCTATAAGGGTATTCTTGATAACTATCATATTTTATCTGAATTCTAGATTTTAATCATAGATTTTCTGGAATTCAATCTAATTCCATATCTTACGTTTATCAGACCAGGCAGGAAAATACATTAAACAGAGTTCATTTGTCAATGACCTCTACATTTTAGATTCATTTATACCAGATGGGCCTTAGTGTTAATTGGCTTACATTGCTGACATGTTGGCAGATGGATATTATATGTAAGGACTGTTAGCACACCTTTTTATTTTGTTGCCTATCTAATTAAACTTGCATGCCTTCTGGTGTTTCAAATTGATCATAATGTTTTTGAGTGCATATTTGAATCAGGAAATTGTTGTTTCTCCATATATGAGAATCATTCATTTGTTCTTTCGTAATGAGTTTATGGCATCATGACATACAGGTTCGAAAAGATGGCACTAGAATGTCACTTGCGCAAAGCAAGGTTGTCTCAGCTGACTGCTGATAATGCCCAGTGGGAGGACAGACAGCTCTTGAGATCTGGTGCTGTTAGGGGTACTGAAGTGCAGGCTGATTTTGATGATGAGGAAGAACGAAAGTGATCCTTCTCGTACATGGTAAGAGAACATTATGATAAGCCTTGTCAGTTGGTTGGTGGAACAGAATGCAAAAAAGGTGTTACACTTCCTTTTAGCTAAAGCATATGTCATTTGTTGTGATAGATACAAAACCCCCTTTTCTTGATGGAAGAGTTGTTTATACGAAACAAGCTGAGCCTATTATGCCCATTAAAGATCCCACCTCTGACATGGCCATTATTTCGCGGAAAGGATCTGCTCTAGTGAGAGAAATTCATGAAAAGCAAAGTATGAACAAGTCACGCCAGCGTTTTTGGGAGCTCGCTGGATCGAAACTTGGCAATATTCTTGGTGTTGAAAAGACTGCTGAACAGGTATGGTCTCAGGAAATGTGCTTCATCTTTTTCCATTAAGAGGTTTTTGTTAGTTTTTGAGCTGGAAATTTTTGGAGAAAAGTTTTAATACATAAAGATGAGAGAGTTTTTAATGGAACAATATTTTTCTCTTTTATGACTGTTAATACAAGAGCCTTTTTACAGAAGGCTTACACAGATTTTTCCACTTCAAATTTAAATTTTGACTGGATATAAAGCTAAGATGACTTGCAAGTTTAAATTTGCCCCACACAATTAATAATGTAATGAATTCAAATAGATATTTCTAGATGCTGTCACAAACAAAAAAAGGTCTGCTGGTAGGTAACTTGGAGTTGGGGGACAAAGTTCTAATTCTCCTCCTTGGAACTTTGGATAAAAACTCTGAGCTTTCATATTTTTGCAAAATACCTCAACTTGAATCATCTTGGAGAACCCTCTCCTTAACTTGCTAAACAAACCCTCATTTCTTTCTTCTTCTTCTTTCTTTTTTTTAATAAAACCAGGGTCTCCTTCCACTACTTCTTGTGGCATGTTTGAGCTGTTTTATTCCTTAAATTGACAATCAAATCTCTTTCATTTAATGCATTGCAGCTTTCCCTTGTGCCAACAATCCTTCTTCTCCTCTTAAAAGTTCCAACATGGAGAATACTTCCAAGGCTGATTTCTGATTTCTGATTTCTGATGATGATGACTCTTTGAGCTTGAGTTTTGCGTGAAAAGCTCCCTTGATTGACACTTGATTTCACTCTCTTTCTTTTGAGTAAAACTCTGATTAGGATGCTTAATAACCAAAGGGCTCTGATACCGTTAGTTTTTGAGCTGGAAATTTTTGGAGCAAAACTTTAATGTACGATGATGAGAGTTTTTAAAGAGAACTCTATTCTTCTCTCTTACGACAGCTAATTCAAGAGCCTTTTCTTATAAGTCTTACACAGATTTTTCCACTTACAACAGCAATAACTTAACCTTATCCCAAATTAATTGGGTTCGGTTATGAATCCTATGATATACCCTAATCAAATTAATAGGAATGAAAAGCAAAGTATGAACTGGGCAAAAAAATTTTTGAAATACATTTTGTGGAAAAAAAGTATTGAAAGGGAAAATTTTTTAAAATCATCGTGATATACTAATAAATAAAACAAATTATAGGGCATGCTTACATTTTACGACAACTTCCCTTCATGCAGTTATAGGTCGACCTCTTCCATTTTTAGCACCCTCCTCTACAAAAACATCATGCTTACAAACTAGGTCACATGAGAGTCTATGTAACAAATGATAGTACCACTGAAGACCTCTTTCTCTGATTTTATCTTCAACAGCAGATTTTTCCACTTAAAATTTAAATACACTTTGAGCCTAATCAATTTTGAATTTTGATTAATATAAATCTAAGGTGACTTGCAAGCTTAAACTCGCATCTTATTATCTATAAAAGATTAATCCAAAATGAGATTTTGAGATGCTGTCGCTTAAAAAAAAAATCTACTGGTAGTTAACTTGGAGTTGTAGGACAAAATTCTAACTTCAACAGTTTTTGAAAATGTGATGTTATTGACATCTTTCTTTTAATTCTAGATTGATGCTGATACTGATACGCCACAGTAGGCGAAGAAGGCGAAGTGGATTTTAGAGAAGATGCCAAATTTGCTCAGCATTTGAAGAAGCAGGAGGCTGTGAGTGATTTTGCAAAGACAAAAACCCTTGCGCAGCAACGTCAATATCTTCCCATATACTCAGTTCGTGAGGATTTACTGCAGGTTGAGGAACGCACAAAAAGTTTATTCTGTAGTTACTCTTTCATTTGTTGCTGTTGGTTATCCCCTTGGATGTATGTATGACCACTTTTCTCATTCTGTTTATAAATGTGCACTGGATAGGTGGTCCGTGAAAATCAGGTCATTGTTGTTGTAGGAGAAACTGGTTCAGGAAAGACAACTCAATTGACACAGGTTTTCCCTATGTATTACATTTTCTCTTTTTTGTTTAACCTGCAGAAAATGTTCAACTAGTTATACAAGTGGAATTATAGGCACCTCATGAAGTGGAACCTGACATTTAGATTTTGTTGACAGTATCTCCATGAAGATGGCTATACGAGAAATGGTATAGTTGGTTGCACACAACCAAGGCGTGTGGCAGCCATGAGTGTCGCAAAAAGAGTTAGCGAGGAGATGGAAACTGAATTGGGAGATAAAGTTGGTTATGCCATTCGTTTTGAGGATGTGACTGGGCCAAACACCATAATCAAGGCAAGTATTATATAAAATCTATGATAATCATTAGATGTTACTTTATACTTTCTTAGAAGCCTTTGTTATCGATGATGATTGCTTAAATGTCCATATGTAACTTCTAATTTATTTATTTATTTTTTAGTTAAACTTCACTTTCATTTTGCATCAATGGTTTCAAAAGATTTCTAATCAAGGGCTTTTATGATAAAAGTAGTAGTCTACTTTGTTAAAAGTTATGGTAGAAGCTCCTGTAACATGATGCTTTGTGTGAGCATTTTTCTAAGAAGTTGTAAAACAAAAAATAAAAAATTGGAAATCTATGGGAACACAGATAGTTAGAGGGTACAAAAAAGTGACCCTCTTGAAATTGAAGAGCTGGAAAACATTGAGAATGATTTGATAACAGTGTCTGGATTCCTGAGGACTTGGATTTGTGAGTGATTTTAAGTTTAGTAGGTGCAGCAGTGTTATTTATCATTGTAATTGCAGGTTATTGAGCGATTCATGTTACTTTCTTTCTTCAACCTTTACTTGAGTTCTATTCTATGCTTGTAAGACAATGGCATTCTAAACTTTTATATGCTCAATTGTGCAGTATATGACAGATGGAGTGCTTTTGCGTGAAACTCTAAAAGATTCTGATCTTGACAAGTATAGGTAAGAAGTTATTGTTTATCTCAATTTTATGAGGAGCTCATTTTGCTGGATGGAAGTCTTAGTTTGATGGTTTTGTTGCAGGGTCATAGTCATGGATGAAGCACATGAAAGATCTTTAAGCACAGATGTGCTGTTTGGGATATTGAAGAAGGTAGTTGCACAGCGTCGTGACTTCAAGCTTATAGTAACATCTGCAACTCTAAATGCTGAGAAATTTTCCAATTTCTTTGGGAGGTACTTATTTGCCTTTTGCTATTAAAATAAGGCAGCATTCTTTAGTCCATTTGGCTTGAATAGATTTTAAATACAAATTTAATTTTAACGTGCCGCAGTGTACCGATTTTCCACATTCCAGGGAGAACATTCCCTGTGAATACTTTGTACAGTAAAAGTCCCTGTGAAGATTATGTTGAAGCTGCAGTGAAGCAAGCTATGACCATCCACATTACCAGTGCACCAGGCGATATTCTGATATTTATGACTGGCCAAGACGAAATTGAAGCGGCCTGTTATGCCCTTGCTGAGCGCATGGAACAACTCATCTCTTCCTCAAATAAAGCAGTACCTAAGCTCTTGATACTGCCTATATACTCCCTACCAGCTGATTTGCAAGCAAAAATATTCCAAAAGGCGGAAGATGGTGCCCGAAAATGCATTGTTGCCACCAACATTGCTGAAACATCGTTGACAGTTGATGGAATTTTTTATGTCATTGACACAGGGTATGGTAAAATGAAAGTTTACAATCCTAGGATGGGTATGGATGCTCTCCAAGTTTTTCCTGTTAGCCGCGCTGCTGCTGATCAGCGTGCTGGACGTGCTGGTAGAACTGGCCCTGGTACATGTTATAGGCTTTATACAGAAAGTGCTTACCTAAATGAAATGCTGCCAAGTCCAGTGCCAGAGATCCAGAGGACCAACCTTGGTAATGTGGTTTTGCTGCTGAAGTCTCTCAAAATTGATAACTTGCTAGATTTTGATTTCATGGACCCACCTCCACAGGATAACATCCTCAATTCAATGTATCAGTTGTGGGTCCTGGGTGCACTTAACAATGTTGGAGGTCTAACTGATCTTGGCTGGAAAATGGTGGAGTTCCCATTAGACCCTCCACTTGCTAAGATGCTGTTGATGGGAGAACAGCTGGGATGTATAAATGAGGTTTTGACGATTGTGTCGATGCTTTCAGTGCCATCAGTGTTTTTTCGCCCCAAAGATAGAGCAGAGGAAAGTGATGCTGCAAGGGAGAAATTTTTTGTTCCTGAATCTGACCACTTAACTTTGCTTAATGTTTACTTGCAATGGAAAGAGCACCAGTATCGGGGAGATTGGTGTAATGATCATTTTCTGCATGTCAAAGGATTACGGAAGGCTAGAGAAGTCAGATCCCAG